>NC_045628.1:49456893-49759924 GCF_009829155.1 Mustela erminea | reverse complement strand
GCTTTATTACAAAGCTGTGATCACCAAGACAGCATGGTACTGGCATAAAAACAGACACATAGACCAGTGGAACAGAGTAGAGAGCCCAGATATGGACCCTCAACTCTACAGTCAATTAATCTTCGACAAAACAGGAAAAAATATACAGTGGAAAAAAGACAGTATCTTCAATAAATGGTGCTGGGAAAACTGGACAGCTATATGTAGAAGAATGAAACTCGACCATTCTCTTACACCGTACACAAAGATAAACTCAAAATGGATAAAAGACATCAACGTGAGACAGGAATCCATCAGAATCCTAGAGGAGAAAATAGGCAGTAATCTCTTCGATATCAGCCACAGCAATTTCTTTCAAGATATGTCTCCAAAGGCAAAGGAAACTAAAGTGAAAATAAACTTTTGGGACTTAATCATAATCAAAAGCTTCTGCACAGCAAAGGAAACAGTCAAAAAAACAAAGAGGCAACCCACGGAATAGGAGAAGATATTTGCAAATGACAGTACAGACAAAAGGTTGATATCCCAGATCTATAATGAACTCCTCAAACTCAACACACATAAAACAGGCAAACATATCAAAAAATGGGAAGAAGATATGAATAGACACTTCTCCAATCAAGACATACAAATGACTATCAGACACATGAAAAATGTTCATCATCATTAGCCCTCAGGGAGATTCAAATTAAAACCACATTGAGATATCACCTTACACCAGTTAGAATGGCCAAAATTAACAAAACAGGAAACAACATGTGTTGGAGAGGATGTGGAGAAAGGGGAACCCTCTTACACTGTTGGTGGGAATGCAAGTTGGTGCAGCCTCTTTGGAGAACAGTGTGGAGATTCCTCAAGAAATTAAAAATAGAACTTCCCTATGACCCTGCAATTGCACTACTGGGTATTTACCCCAAAGATACAGATGTCGTGAAAAGAAGGGCCATCTGTACCCCAATGTTTATAGCAGCAATGGCCACGGTCGCCAAACTATGGAAAGAACCAAGATGCCCTTCAACAGACGAATGGATAAGGAAGATGTGATCCATATACACTATGGAGTATTATGCCTCCATCAGAAAGGATGAATACCCAACTTTTTTATCCACTTGGACGGGACTGGAAGAGATTATGCTGAGTGAAATAAGTCAAGCAGAGAGAGTCAATTATCATAAGGTTTCACTTATTTGTGGAGCATAACAAATAGCATGGAAGACAAGGGATGTTAGAGAGGAGAAGGGAGTTGGGGTAAATTGCAAAGGGAGGTGAATCATAAGAGACTATGGAATCTGAAAAACAATCTGAGGGGTTTGAAGTGGCGGGGGTGTGGGAGGTTGGGGTACCAGGTGGTGGGTATTATAGAGGGCACAGATTGCATGGAGCACTGGGTGTGGTGAAAAAATAATGAATACTGTTTTTCTGAAAATAAATAAATTGAAAAAATTAAAAAAAAAAAGAAGTGACTGGGAATGTTGGATTAGAGTTGCTTTAGAGAACTGAGAGAGTGTTCTTTGGTTGGTGGTTGGTCAAAATGTTTTTAGTTGAGTTAATATGCCCAGAGATCAAGAACAAGCTTAAAGTTGAATAAATCAAAAACGAAGCACATTATCAGTCTAGGATAAGAAATATAAAATAGATTTAACCTTACATGTCAATGATAAAATAAGAATATTGGGGCCTGATAAAACTATAGATGAAGTGAAGTGAGTGAAAACATACCAATAGGGATCCAGAGAACAAAATGAAATAGAAAACTATGTCATACATGTCCAAGTTAAGAACTGTGTTATACTTTGTTAAGAAAGCACCTTTTTAAACCGTTATAAATGGAAAATATTCAGTAGAGCTCAACTTAAACCACATTTGTAAAAAGGATGGGGATCACAAAAGACTGAGAAAACTATATCTATTCTATACAAGACAGACCTATGTAGAAAATTATTATTTGCAAATATATAAAGGTTTTTTGTTTTTTTTTAAGATTTTCTCTTCAAAACGTCTGAAGGAAATAAAAGGAAGGGGCTTCTATGACAGTAGATAAAATGCCCATTGTATGAGACACACTTAGATTCTTTGAAGATTTTTTTTTCTGTCATGTTGATCAGACAGCTTGTATAAGGGTTTACAGAAAGTAATTATTTTTGAACAATATTGAATTATTTAGCTGTTGATATAAAAAGCTATTTTGAATTTTAAATAGTAACATATATTGCTGGGGCTTCAATTTTTTTTGTTTCTCTGTTATATGGGACTTGCTAATGTACAGGTTTCTATAAAATTTTTTATTGATTAATGAGCCTTATATTCACTTTCACAAATGGAAACTTGGAAAGAAAAAATTGAAAAGAAATACAAGGATAATATTATTTACATTGTAAAAAATATATTCAAGCTTTGTTAGTTTTTGTTTATTTAAAATAGGAAATAAGGATACATCTTTAAATCTCTGAATCATTTATGCTTAAAATAAGACACTAGCAAATGAGATGTATTGCACATTTATAGGCAATGACATAAATATCATCTGAGAAGTTTGTCTACTTGCAGCTATGTGAGTGAGTAAAATTGGATAAGTTCTAAGACATTGCAAAAAAATAACATTCCAGAGACATTCTACAAATAACATGGAGTCAAGTCTTAAAACTGAAAAACTGATAATGTACTTATTATTTTTTATTAAATACACATTCTTCTTTTCTCAGGTATGCGGATGTTTTTAAGGCAGCTCAGTGGGTTAAAGCCTCTGCCTTCAGCTCAGGTCATGATCCCAGGGTCCTGGGATTGAGCCCCGCATCGGGCTCTCTGCTCAGCAGGGAGCATGCTTCCCTCCCTCTCTCTCTGTCTGCCTCTCTTCCTACTTGTGATCTCTGTCTGTCAGATAAATAAAATCTTATGAAAAAAAAAAAGAAGGCGATAATAAGGAACAATAGCCAATTATGTTGCAGATGTCAAATGCTAAAGTTGAGGTATATGAAAGGGACACAAAAGCAGAGAACAGATTATAGCTAAGTCTTTCGGAAAAAGTTATTCAGAACTTGCACTACTGAGCTTGAACTTCGTGGATTATTTATTTATTTGAGAGAGAGAAAGACAGAGAGGGAGGGAGAGAAAGCTGCGAGGGGAGGGGCAAAGGGAGAGAGAGAGAATCTTAAGCTGGGCATGAAGCCCGATGTGTGGCTCAATCTCACAACCCTGACATCATGATCTGATCCAATAGCAAGAATAAGACACCGAACTGACTGAGACACCCAACTGTCCCTGAACTTCATGAATTTAAGAAATTTTATCTAACCAAGGAACAGTGAAAGCGTTCCAAGAAATATGGTCTATGCCATTCAAGACCTGGGACAAATGAATTTTTTTTTTTAATATGTCAACCTGTGCAAAATGGATATAAAATAAGTGCTGGTGCTGTATGTATCAATCACACGTTAAGTCTAAATCTCAATTTTTAAAAATATTTGCAGTAGTAAACAGTTGTTTCTCAGCACCCATTTCCCTTATTTCAAGGCATAGCAATTCCCTATATTGGTCACTCTTAGAAGGTACAGTTGTCTATAACAGAAATCACTGGAACTCAGTAAGATCTTTCTTACTGGGAAAGTGTCCTCCTTGATGTGAGCAAAGCCACATGACTTGATTTAGTCAGTGCAATATGAGTAGATGAAACATATATGAGCAGAACTACTTTGCCAACAATCTTTGGACATTTCACACAAGTAAGACACAGGTTTTTGTTGTATGATGTCACTGAAACTTTAAAGTTGTATTACTGCTGCATTATATAGTTCATACTGAGGGCCCTGGTGACATTTCATCTGGTGATTTCCTCTCATCACTCGGCTTGGGCCAGTGAACTTTAAACAACTTAATGATAGAAGTGAGGAGGAAATAGAACAAAAGTTGAAAGGTCTTCAATGGATACATGTACGCAAAACTGATGAATTATTTCTTCTTCTGAGACCATATGGAACTGCCTGGGTTCTGTTTTTTCCAGGAAGAATTTTCAGCCTTTCCTTTGATTCAAGAAACTTCCAAATAGCTGTTGGTTCATTATATGTTGTTCTATGTTATCCTGAACAGAGAACCACAGCTTTTACAGAATACAATATTGCTGATAAACTATACACCTGCATTCAAATATACTTTTATGATTAACATGCCTCATGGTATTCACATATAATGCTACCATATTTAATTACCCACCAATCCTGAGGGAATTTCCAAAACTACTAGAGGTTTTAAAATATTTCACTTTTAACATAGCTTACTTGATGAGTGATCCAAAACTTAAATAAATTAGCAAACTGATATGCAACACTCAGTGATGATTTAAGCCTAGTTATTCCTTGACATTCATCATAGATCACCTCTCTTTTCCCACTATTGCCCTTTCTATATTACTATGGAGTAAAAATTATGTCCCCTTTTCCACTATTTTCTTTTCTTTCCCTGCTAAGTCTGGTTTCATTGTTCATTGACTGGCTCACCTCCAAATATCTTTTAGTATTTCACATCAGCCACTTATTTGAAAAAAATACATTAACAGCTGTGTTATATCTGGTATCTAGATACAAAGAATTTCATTCTTAAATTCTATCATTCTTCAGCTCTGGGAATCACTCCATTCTTCATACTCTTAGTATCTTGCTCCTCTCTCCCTCTATATCTCACACTGGCTAAACCCAAATTTTATAAAAATTCAATCTGTGTGTCTTATGTGTAATATTGGATTGATTATCATAGCTATCTGAGCATGTTGTCATAAATGAATTTATATATTTAAAACACTTAGTACAACAATACAGTAATCCTTAGTGATTATTAACTATTGCAGTTAGCCTAGTCTGTACCAGCACCTGCTCAATCATCTGTAGCTGGGGAAAATAACATATTCGTGTTGAGTGATCTCTAATTCATGATCAAGAGTCTCAAATACTAACTCAACACTGCCCAGAATCCAACTGTCCATCCCTATGATGTATGCTCTCCCACATTCTACATCTATTTTTACACTATTACTTTTCCACTCAAACCTCCAATACTTCCTCTCACTTCTCACTCTAACTGGTGATACTGATTTGTATTTCTCTCAAATAGGTATCTACACAGAAATGATAACAGATATAAACTCAGTTGCATAGTAATTACCTCAATTTCCCCACACCAAATGTAGCAAACCACCTGCATCTCATCCATGTTCTATGCCTTTCCTTCCTGTGTTCCTGAACTCAAGTCAGAGCTTATTCTCATTCATGGGCTTTAGAGTCATCTACTTTTACGTTCTCAAGGAAATTCAATCCAATAAATATAGTCCCCTTTTCTTAACCACTCTTCTATCTTCATTATTAGGTCAATGCCATCAATGAATTTCAAACACTGCACATACATTCCATGTGTGGATGCACAGCAAAATTTAAGTCGCTTCTTTGAATGTTTTTAATCTTCAGGCAGTATAGTCATGGTCTAATATCAAGTTTCTAATACCAAGAGACTGAATCTGGGTTGAAGCCAGGAAAAATGGTTGGCCTGTCCTGGTGTTTGCTGGGTGAGCAAACACATAAGTACCTTCTCACTGTGACATGCAATATAATACACTTTGAATTCCTTCAAATGTATTTTCAGCTTAAACTGCAAAACAGTCACAGCACCATACGCCCTCTAAAATGAACTGAAAAATACCAAAACTGAAGAATATTTCAAGTTGAGCAACTGCTATTTGCGCTTTCCAGCCTCCCATTCCTGTTGCTGTGTTCCTGTGTTTTCTGCCCAGGTTTTCTTAAGAACATTTACTAATTAAAGACAACAAGAATTTGTGATGCTATAGATTTAATTAATTTAGAGAACTGATTTTAATTAATGTATTGAGTTGGCTAATATGTTGAATTGACAAACAAAAAATTATAAATATTGTCAACATATGCACATTAATACAGTAAAAGTAAATTTCTCCTATCAACAAATACTAATATTTCATTTTAAAATAGAAGTAATTAAAACTAATTCCTCTGAAAAAGATTCTAATACTTGGTGAAAAGAATATTTTCATATTCATCTTAAGTTTTCTATTAATTATACCAGAGGTTACAAACTAAATTATCAAGAAAGCAAGTCAAATTATATAAATGAAAAAACTGATTATAAACTACTGAGCATATGTGCCATCTAGATTAGGCAACTAATAGTTGACATTAACTGATTATTATCATGAAGGAAAGTAGGCCCAGTTTTACTACTTAATTATAGAGTTTAAATTCAAATATATTTATTTTTAGATTTTGGTTACTAACTTACTTTTTAAATCAATATTATCAGAACCAAATAAAGCTCATAGTTGGACCACATATGATCTACTATATATATATATATCTCACTAGTTTTTGCAGTGTCTGCCAACACAACTTGCTTATTAACAATTATTTGCCTAGGTCTTACAAAACAGAAGATGCTAAGTCTGAAATCTCATCTAACATAAAATCTCAATCTAAAGGACCCTATTAGTAAGCAATAGATAGTTACAGGTATATGGTTGTTATGAAAAAGTGAATATATTCTTTCAAGTAAGAGAAACTGCTATGTACTTAACATGGGTAGACAGTAGTAAGCAAAGCAGACAACATCTTTATAGAATTTTCATTTGGTACAATATCTAGAATATTAACCAAAACATGTATGTTCGATGAGAAAAAATATCAAAGATAGAAATGTATATAGAATTTGCTATGTTAAGGAGGGTGATGACTGTAATATTAAATATGCTGTTTTGGGATGGTCCCTATGAGACTCAACTTGATAAATACTGCAAAGAATTAAGTCATGTACTATCCATAGAAGGAGTCTTTCAAATAGAATGGATAACAATTGCAAATTCCCCAAGGAGAGAGATGGCTGGCATGTGCATCAGTTAGAAAGGAGAACACTGTAGCTTGAGTAGAGGAGATGAGAGAGGGAATAGTCAAATAACCAGGGAGGATTCTGCAGGTGGAACATAGCATGTTGTGTGGGGCTCAAGATCATTGCTACTGAGTAAAATAAAGCTGTAGACGTCAAGGGGATACCAATTTGGGGTTAGGGATATTTGTAAGAATGACAAGTTTTTGCATACTCTACCTTTGGTGCACACTATAGTAATCAGTAACTAATGCAATGGTATCACTCTCCACTGAAAACTGCTCAGCACTTGCCCACCATTTCAGATTTGATGTGCATATATTTATTTTGACATACATGGTTTAGCTGATTTAACTCTTAGCAAGCCCTCCCAGGATTTTATCTTTCTACTCCTCACTACATACCATATGTCTCAGTCTAAATTAGCCATACTCTATTCTCATAAAGTCCTTTTCTCAAGTACTGAAAAACCATCTTTCATTCTTGCCTACTGCTGGAAGGCCTTGTTATATTCATATATTTCTATTGAAGTGTTTTTATGTATTATTCTTTTTTTCTTTTTTTCATTTTGCCTACCAGCTCAGATTTTCTTCAGGTATGCTTAGAAGACATCATTGATGCCCTACTCTAGAGTTCTTCCTCTTTTCTCCTTTTTTCATAAGTCTCTCTCCCATGATTCAGTCAGTAAATCCCCTCTAACCTCTGTAACCAGTTTTCCCCATATGGATTGATACAATAAACAACATGTAAATTAAGATTGTGGGCTATCTTCTAAGCTTTCCTTTCTAATATAAAGACTGAGATGGGGCGCCTGGGTGGCTCACTTGGTTAAAGCCTCTGCCTTCTGCTCAGGTCATGATCCCAGGGTCCTGGGATCGAGCCCCTCATCGGGCTCTCTGCTCCACGGAGAGCCTGCTTCCTCCTCTCTCTCTCTCTGCCTGCCTCTCTGCCTACTTGTGATCTATGTCTGTCAAATAAAGAAATAAAATCTTTAAAAAAAAAAAAGACTGAGATATGAGAGAACCCCACTCTTTCACTCTTTAGATATTTTAAATAAGGATGTTATTCTTAGAGTTTCTGAGAACAATGCATGTCCATGAAGAACTGCACTTGGATACCTTCATGGTAGAGCCAAAGATGAGAGGTATTTAGGCTTCTGATAAAATTTATGAACTTCTGAAATAACACCTGAATACTTAATTTTGAACTTATGGTCAGGATGAAAAAAAATTTATATGTGTGTGCGTGTGTGTGTGTGTGTGTGTATGGTGTAAAATATATTATATATATAATTATATATGTGTGTATATATAATATAGTATGTATAATATATTAAAAACAATTTTTGTTTTAAAGTTCCTGTATATTGTATATAATTTATATATATACAAATTTCATGTTATGTATAATATATATAATTATATATATAATTTTTTATTTGTTTATAAGATCAAAGTCCCTGCTAAACAATTGTTTTTTGACTCCATTATCTGATAAATTGCTCATTTCTAGTTGTTTTAACTTTATGTTCTATAACTGCTCTGTCCAAAGAGGTAGTCAATTAGCTATCTGCGGCTCTATAAAATAAAAATGAACTTAAAGTCCATTAAAAATTCAGGGCAATCAACTAACCAGATTTCAAGTTCTCCATTGCAACATGTGTCTTGTGTGTATTTTGTAATGCATAGTACAGACAGAGAACAATTCCATCTATTCCTACATTTGCATCATCCAGTGCTGGGCCAGAGGGTTCTGTTTCTTGAACTCTCAATATAAGTCTAGTTGATCTCTATAGTCAAAAAATTATAATAGTTTTCCATGTTTGTGTATTGGATCAGCATCATCCAGCTCATCCACAATCTTGGTAGAAAACAAATTATTCATTCTAAGAAACATAACTAGAAACAATTTTTCTGAAGTACACGCATTGTCAGAAAGCTTCAGGCTACATACAACAGCCAGAGAGGGACAAATACATTACATTTAAACTGGACCACCATTATGTATTTGGCACAGCTGTTGTGCATGAAAACCATATAGCTAATGTATTTTAATGTTCCTAGACTGCCTGCATTTTAACAAATCTGAAGAACCACAGTTCTTTGTTGTCATTGCCATGGCACCATGACTCTTGTGACCTTTGACCTCTGAGCGGATAATCTGATTGTTTCATTATATTATAATCTGTCTTCATCCCTTGTCACAGTCCTCCCTCAAAAGCAGAATGTGATTCTCTATTTCCAAATGAAAGCTCGGTCCATTTGGAAGTAGACAGATTGTGTAGTACCATAGGAAGGCTGCTGCTTATCAGATTCAACACATTCTATTACCTGAGTGTGTCCATTATACATCAAATTCCCTATGGCACTATGAATAATGCTACCAGCTAATTATGCAGTACCAGCCTACACTGTTATTAGTTTCTCAATTACTTCCTCCCCCATTCAAGTGTACATCGACTTACTTTAATATTCCACTGTTGTGTTATGGCTCTAGTAAACTTTTTCCCTGGGAATATGCTAGTTCTCTAAAAAGGTGTTCAGGATGGCTTTTGCAAATATCTCAGTGTCTCTAGTCATCATTTTTCTTACCTCACCATAAGCAGATACACAGTCTTTAATGAAGTGATCATGATTAGAAAAACATGTAAATTAAAAAAAAAAAAAAAAGCGAAATGGTGAGAAAGCAATCCCTAGGAAAATAAATGTATATACAGATCCAGAGATACATTGGCAAATGGACAACAGTTCTAAAATGGTAATATAAAATAAAATAATAATATAATTTGCTATATTTTAAAAATACAAAATCTTGTTAAGCAAATGAATATTCCCTTTCACTGGCTTATGCTCTCTGTAGAGTCTCATATTCACATTCAAAATACTGCTGTGATCATTAGGATGTTCCTATTTTTAGTTTATTTAGTTTTTATTTACTAACTTGCACAAAATAATTTCATAGTGTGATGTGGCATTCTTTAATGTTTGTTTTACAATGCATTTCTGCCCAGTAAAGTAGATCATGAGATGCCTGTTATGGTTGCATTCTTTGACAGCAAACACATGAAGTTATTTCTTCCTGTTCAAGACACCACTGAAGTTTTATTGAGTTTGCTTTTGCACATGTTCTCCATCCAGCTATAGCCCTAGCAGTGAGCTCTGAGGCAAAAGATTCTGCCTGTCAGCTTGCCACTTACTAAAATCCATAATTTATCCTTAAGCTGGAGAGACACTGCCACTGATTTGTTCTTTTTTTCAAGCAATACATAAACTAGGCTACACGCTGTTACCCTTTCTTACGCCCTGTTCTGTCCAATGACATGTATTTAGATGACCTATGAATATCAGAGGAAAAACACATAACTTACCATTTAAACTTTACTTTGCTTATTCATTCAAATATAAACTATTTATAAATTTAAAAATTACTACATACCATCACTCATAATCTAAGGCTAGAGCAGTTTTATCTTTCAGTGAGTTTAATTACATAAGTATTATTTTCTCTTAAATGAAAATACATCTCTTAAATAAATATACATCATATGGATTGGGAAACGAGATGTCATTAAAAACATATTAATAAAAGGGATGAGACACTCTCAGGTTTTTATATTAGTGAAATATAGCACTACTCACTATGAAATTGGAAATGACAATTTATGTTATTTTTTATAGTACAAGCTATGGAATGACACTAGAGCTACACACTGAAACTCATACAAGAATAAGTATTTAAGAAGAAAGATTTTCCAATGTGGCTTTCATTTATAGGTATTCTTGCCTACACATCTTTTACCTCTACATGTTGTAGAGTTAAATAAATTTCATTCTCAAAAGAAAGAGGAAAATAATCATACTCCACTTAAGGGATGGTTACTTTGGAAATTTAGCTTACAGTGATGTCAATCATTCTTTATCTTTAGTCTTGATTGACAGTTAGCTGTGATATTTTCTTTTTATAACTTTTTCTGCACCCCCTCATCCTTCCATCATGTTCAGAGTCAGAAGAAATAAGTCTGGCAATCTATAAAACTATGATACAAGAAACTTTAAGTGCAATATGTACTACTTGCATTTATTGACATTTACCCTAGAAATTTATTTTAAAAATATGTATATCTTCCCAAGCCTGTTAGATAATTCCTTAAGAATTGTAAACTTTGCATAGAGAAAGCGGGAAAATTTCTAATCAGAGATTAAAAATCAGATACATTCAATATTTCCAGTAATCCAAAAGAGTTCTTCTTTAGAAATGGTATCATTATTAGAAGATAACATAATTAAACAAATGAATGATGCAATAAGACTAACTTTATGTCAGCATTATAACTAATCATTATTTACTAAATGAAAACCAAATCCCTTCTATAATATCAGGCATGATCTTATGCAGAAGCTCACAGGATATATCCTTATTTTTTTTTTAAGATTTTATTTATTTATTTGACACAGAGAGAGAGAGAGAGAGATCACAAGTAGGCAAAGCAGCAGGGAGAGAAAGAGGGGGAAGCAAGCTCCCTGCTAAGCAGAGAGCCCGATGTGGGGCTCGATCCCAGGACCCTGAGACCATGACGTGAGCTGAAGGCAGGGGCTTAACCCACTGAGCCACCCAGGTGCCGCATATACTTATTTTTTTTTTTTTACTACTTTGGTTTTTTTTTTTTTAGAAATGTTTTAAATCCACTTCAAAATTTGAACGATTTCCCATATAAACCTTTCTCCCACATATGCATGTCTCCCCCACTGTTTACATCTCCCACTAGAGTGGCACATTTTTTCTAAGTGATAAACCTATATTGACAAATCATAATCATCTGGAGTCCACAGTTTACATTAGAATCATTCCTAGTGTTTTATATTCTGTACATTTGGACGAAAGTGTAATGACTTGTATCCACCATTATAATATCATGCAGAATATTTTCTCTGACCTAAGGATGCTCTGTGGTCTGCCTATTGTTCCCTCCCACCCTTTCCAGTGCTATCAACCATTCCCCTTTTTACTCTTTCCATGTTTTGCTTTTATAGAATATCATATAGGTGGAATCATACAATATGTAACCTTTTCAGGTTTGCTTCTTTCACCTAATAATATGCATTTAAGTTTCCTCCATGTTTTTTCATGGTTTGAAAAGGTCATTTCTTTTTAGTGCTGAATGATATTCCATTGTCCAGATGTATCATAGTATATTTATCCATTAAGCTATTAAAGAGCATCTTGGTTGCTTCCAAGTTTTGGCAATTATAGATAAAACTGCTATAAATATCCATGTGCATGTTTTTGCCTGGACATAAATTTTCACATCCTTTGGGTAAATGTCAAAGAGCATTTGTTGAATCATATGGTAAGAATTTTTTTAGTTTTATAAGAAACTGCCAACTGTTTCCCAAACTGGCTACACCATTTTGCATTCCCTCTGGTAAGGAATGAGATTTCCTGTTTCATCACATCTTTGCCAGCTTTTGGTGTTATCTATGTTCCAAATTTGGGGCATTCTAATATATGTCTAGTGGTATTGCATTGTGGGTTTAATTTGCCTTTCTGTAATGACAAATGATGTTTAGGGTCTTTTCATACACTTATTTGCTAGCTGCTCTTCTTTGGTGAGGTGTCTGTTAATGTCCCTGACTCATTTTTTAATCAGGTTGCTTGTTTTCTTATTGTTGAATTTTTAGAGTTCTTATATATTTTGAATAATGGTTCTTTAGCAGATGTGTCTTTTGCACATATTCTGTGCCAGTCTGTGGCTTTCTTCTGGTTCTCCTGACATGGTCTTCCACAAAGAAGATTTAATTTTAATAAAATTTATCTTATCAATTATTTCTTTCACATATCATGCCTTTTGTGCTATATCACCATACCCAAAGTCATCTAGAGTTGTTCCTCTAGGACTTTTATAATTCTGTGTTTCATATTTAGGAGTGTTATCTACTCTGAGTTAATTTTTGTGAAGAGTGTAGGTGTGTGTCTATGTTCTTTTTTTGCATTTGGATGTCTAGTTGTTCTAACACCTTTTGTTGACAAGACTATCTATGCTCCCCTGTACTGCATTTACTCCTTTTGAAATATCAGTTGTCTATATCCATGTGGTTTTTCTTCTGGGTTTTCTGTTCTGTTCCATTGACCTAGTTGTCTATTATTTTACCAGTTGACACTATCTTGGCTACTTGATTATTGTAGATTTATTGTATGTCTTGAAGGTGGGTAACATCAGTTCTTCAACTTTGTTCTCCTTCAATACTGTGTTGGTTATTCTGGGTCTTTTGTCTCTCTCAATATCCACATTGTAACTCGTTGGTGTTTTGACTGGCATTGCACTGAATCTGTAGGTCAGGCTGGGAAAAACTGACATCTTGATAATATTGAGTCTTCTTATTCATAAACATGGAATATCTCCCTATTTATTTAACTCTTCTTTGATTTCATTTATTGGAATTTTCTAGTTTTCCTCATATATATCTTTTATATATTGTTAGATTTATACCCAAATATTTCATTTGGGGGATGCTAATATAAAAAGGATCATGTTTTTAAATTCAAACTCCATTTGTTCATTGCTGGTATATAAGAAAAAGATTCTTTATAATATATTAACCTTGTATTCTGCACCTTGCTATAATTGCTTATTTGTTCCAGTAAAAAACAACAACAACAACAACAACACACCTCTGATTCTTTTGTCTTTTTACATAGGAAATCATATCATCTGAAAACAAGGACAGTTTTAGGTCTTCGTTCTCAATCTGTATAGCTTTTCTTTCCTTCTCTTGTCTTATTGCATTAGCTAGAACTTCCACTACTTGTTGAAAAGTAGTGGTAAGAGATGACATCCTTGCTTTATAACTGATTTCAGTGGGAAAACTTCACATTTCTCACCACTAAGATGTTAACTATAGATTTTTTTGTAGAAATTATCAAGTTGAGAAACTTCCCCTTTATTCCTAGTTTATCAAGAATTTTTATCATGAATGGGTGTTATATTTTGTCAAGTCCTTTCACTATAGCAACTGATATGATCACGTGGTATTTCTATTTTAGTCTGCTGATGTGATTGATTACATTAAATAACTTTCAAATGCTGAATCATTTTTACATAATTGGGAGAAATCCCATTTGGTCATGGTATATAATTCTTTTTTGTCCATTGTTGGATATAATTTATTGATATTCTATTTAGGATTGTATGCTCAGTTCTTGATTGTAGCTCCAAGAAAACATGCTGGAAATATATCATTCACTGAGCTTTGCCAATTAAGGAACTTCTAAGCAGTAAATTATCTTCTTAAAAAAATCTACTGATATCAAATAATTTTAAAATATCACTTGAAGATAATTTTACATAGAAACACATTTAGTTAACAGTAACAATGGTATGGGGGAGGTCTTTTTTTTTCTTTTTTGAAAAGTAAAAATAGATTGTCAGAGATCCTAATGTATGCACTTAAAATGTAAGAGTCTTGCTGTGTCAAGCAAAATACTCTATTTATCGTCAACCTTAAATTTGCGATCTACCTAAATGGTTCTTAAGTAGACAAAAAAATCATTTGTTTATTTCTTTTAAAATTCTTATCGAAATTTTTATGACAAATAAATATATTTTAGAAAACATTTGGTCAACAGGGGTTTTTTCATTATTTAGGAAGGGAATGCTGGCTGTAGGCCTAAGGAAACTTGTAAAGCAGGTAAATCTATCTCTTTTCCTCAGTGTGGCAATCACAGGTCCCCAGATAGTCACTATGGGTTCCATTTGCCAATACCTAGTAAAATTAAGAATATTTGGTTTCTTTAAAAAAATGTTAGGGGCAGGACACCTGGACGGTACAGTGGGTTGCATCAGCCATCCACTCAGGTCATGATCCCAGAGTCCTGGGGTGGAGTCCCACATCAGACTCCCTGATCTGCAAGTAGCCTGTTTCTCCCTCTGCCCTCTCCCGCTGCTTGTACTCTTTCTCTCTCTGACGGAATAAATACAATCTTAAAAAAGAAAAAGTTGGTTGGGCGTCCGACTCTTGGTTTCAGCTCAGGTCAGGATCTCAGACTCAAGACATGGAGCCTGTCTGGGACTCCAGCCTCAGCAGAGAGCTGTCTTGAAAGACCCCTCTCACCTCTGCCCCTCCCCAACTCTGTGCACATCCGTGCTCACGCTCTCTAAAATAAATAAATAAATAAATCTTTTAAAAAGGATTGTAAAATTCCTGCCACATAATAACTACTAAATATGTATTACTTTTCTTCTCTTGCCCATCTCTTGCCCATCTCTTGCCCAAACCAAACAATCACCTACCTCAAATGATGCATTTTCCTTCATAAAGTCCAGATATTTGTCAAAATGGTTATCATGAAAATAATACACAAGCTTAATGTTTCTATGACCAAAACACAGAATTGGTGATAATACTGGGAGAAAAGAAATAATTAATTCTATCTTTGTGTTTTTGACATTTAAATGGAACAGGTAGCATATGCCAAGTTTAGTAACACCCATATATACATACTTAATTTTGTTTTATTTAATAGGCCATAATCTTAGAGGGCAGTTTTATATTTTCTTAGCTTATTTTTGACACAGAGATGACAAATGTGCAACTGTCTTAAGGAAGAGGTTTGTTGGAATGTTTCCTTCCTTCACCAAGAAAAATTTTAGTTAAGATAGTGTTATATTTATTTAAGGATATTTAATTAAAAATACTTAATTCAGATCCAGTTTTTCAAATGATCATACTCATAATGCATTTCTACCAGTGAAAGCAACAATACCAAGAACAGAGTATGTCATTACGGGCTAAAGTATCTGCTTCTACAGATAGTAATTAAAAATTATAAATCATATAGAATGTTGATGTGCTATTTTATGAAGAAAGTAATTGGAGTTCATGATTCACGTTTCTGATGACTTTCAAATCAATGATATTGCCCAAAGTCCACTTTATATGCTGATATGAACATATAAAATCCTATTTCTGACAGAATTATTACATCTAACATAATAAAACAAAATTACAAAGAACTTTGTCACATATGATTAGGGTCTCTGTTCTCACATATTAATCACTCAGTTCTTATTTTCTTTAGTCATTTTCTCATTCAAAGCATATTGTGGAATTGTGCATTAAACTTTCATAGCAATTAATTTATCCCCATGAATGAATAATATATATTCATCACTTTGTAATCATTGCACATGTTTTCCAGAACTGCACATATACATGTAGACATTTGAAATTCTATATACTGTTACTAAATATTGATATCTTACAAATGCCACACTATACATTGTATTATCTAATGCTTGCAGAATTTAAGGATTAAGGACAAGATGCCTTCTTTACATTCTATAGCTAGCATATAAAAATTTAGATGCATCATTGTTATGCTAAGGTGTATTAAGTATATTTATAAAACTATATTTTCAAAATTTCTGGAAACACAGGTTTTTAATTTTTAAAAGTCTATCACATCAGTAACTGAAATACAATACAACTTAAAATTTTTAAAGAAACTAACATGTCATGGAATTCTCTAAACTTAATCTGTTATACTTTACTTTTTCTAAAAAATAAGCAATATATTTTGTTCTTAAATCAAAACAACTTGTATTTGCTAATTCTGGAAGACTTTTACTTTCATTCTAGGAAATTGATATAATTAGGCAAACGTAATTTTTCTCTACATGTGTTAGTGATGATATTTCTAGGAAAGATTTTGTTCTATGAACATGGGCAGCTGAATGAATTTATTTTAAACAGCTGGCAATGCTGGTTGCAGCTCAAGTTTTCCATTACGTGACAAGAAAAACCCTCAATATTTTATTCAAAATGGACCTTCCAACACATGTTTTGTTAAAGGTAAATGTTAATTTTATTTTTCTCTCATATACCAGAACCACAAGAATGAAAAAAGGTGTAAATCATATTCTAAAGCACTGAGTCCCTCACTAGTGTCAGGTGTAACACTTGCATCACTTAGGGAATTCTTAGAAATGTAAATAGTTGGGCCAACTTCAAATCTACTAAGTGGAAACTCTGGAGCAAGAACCAGCAATCTGAGTTTTAACAAATCTCCCCTGTTATTTTACTACAGCAGGAGTTTGAAAACCACTGCTCTAAAAATATGGCATTCATGATGCATTAGGTAAAATTAAATTTGAGTACTTATATCTGGCAAACACATTTAATAGGATATTCTATGTGACTACAAATTATCCAGTAATATTTGAGAACATTACAGCAGGAAAAAATATATAATTTATTCCCTACTGGAGAGGAAAAACTTCCCAGTCATAATAATTGGGTAAGAGTTTTTGGAGGACCAAAACCAAAGATGTATTAAGCAAACCATTTTGTTCCTGATGAACATGCCATAGCTCTTTGATTTTAGTAAATGAAAAACAGTCTAGCATAAGCATATGATATAAAAAGTCCAAGACTGACAGTTGTAAAACAGAAGCTTAAAGGATAAAAATATCACATATCTATCTATTTTTCTATGTTTAAGGATACAGAACTACAATCTCGTGGCACCTGGATGGCTCAGTCAGTTAAGTGGCTATTTCTTGATTTCAGCTCAGGTCATGATCTCAGGGTCCTAGGATTGAGCCCTGCATCAGGCTCCACACTTAGTAGGGCATCTGCTTCAGTATTTTCTCTTCCTCTACCCCTCTCCCTACTTTCTCTGTCTCTAAAATAAATAAATCTTTAAAAAATATATAATCTTAAACCAAATATTAATGTTTATTTAATAATTTTCACCTATCTTCATTGAAAGTACTATATGACACAGTAACATTTTTTCAGTATGATTTTTTTTAAGATTGTATTTATTTACTTGAGATAGAGTATGAAAGGGAAAGAGAGAGAAAGAGAGAACAAGCAGGAGAGAGGGGCAGAGGGAGAGGAAGAAGCTGACTCCCACCAATGCAGGCCTTGATCCTACGACCCTGGGATCATGACCTGAGCCCAACAGCAGATGCTTAACCAACTGGGCCACCCAGGGACCCCTTCGTGTGATTTCTTGGCCTGGAAAGAAAGGTCACTGCAGTTTAAATAAATTTTAAGTAACAGAACATCCTAACTTCCTGTGACTCTTGGCCAGATTTGAACCTGCAGATTACTTTATCATTCTTTAAAATATCTTCCTTTACATATTTATTTTATAATTGCAAGTATAGACAATAATACTGTAACACACTTAACATGTTGAGCATTTTATAATATATATAATTGAATCACTCTGTTATACACCTGAGATTAGTTTAATATTATATATTAACTATACTTCAGTTAAAACAATTTTTAAGAAAAAATATACCATCCTTTAACTTCTGTGTGATTTCATGCTCTCGATAATTTTTTAGCTCTCTAATTTTTACAATGACTCCTTTGATCAATTGTTTTCCTTTTCCCACCATATTGAGGGCTTCTCAAGGTTGGAACCTTTCTTTTTAGTCCTTTTTATTTTTATCCATACTTTATGACTAATACACTATAAAACATTTTTGAATAGACATTTCATTTCTACATCCCCATTGTAAAAATATCTTCTGAAGTTTGAAATTTTGCCTCCAATGTTATGAGTAGTTATCATTTTAAAAGGGTTATGTGGCAAAAAATACTTGGGTTAATTAGTAAAGTATCTACATTAAATCATAGGACCTTAAATCATACAAAATAGGGGTAAAAAACAATGATTAATTATGTAACCCATTGTGCTTTCCTATCAAGGAATCTTGGATTTTGCTTTTCTGTCTCTGTGTAATTAGTACCAATGTTCTGTATGTTCATTGATATTATTCTCAAATCATGATGATAGTTCAAGTTCAGAATATTAGTAAATATATAGATTTTTTCAAGTGTGCTCTTTCCCTTTATATAGATGATTTTTTAATTTAGAATAATTGTAAATATCTAGCATTTTACTATTTTATTTTCCAAATATTTCTTTATGTGACCTTTGCTAAATATTGAAGCATGTTTGCTTAAGGTCAGTTATAGTACAACTCCATGAACTAGTGAAGATTGGAATAGAAGAGAACGTCTTTTCCATTCCCTACGGGTATAATCTAAAAAAATTATAATATTTTATTTAATTATAAGGATGTTGAAGTTATAACCTTTTTTTGATAAAAACAGAGTTAAAACTTCTAAATAATATCAGAACATTCTACCTGTGAACATCGAGTGGATGTGACCAATGTCCTTCACCTTGAGAGATATCATGTTACCAATATCTTCATATGATTCTTCTCCTTGTAAGTAAAAGGTTAATCTCAGCTGGTCTGTTGAAAGACTGTGTTTATATTCAGAGATGCTTAGAGCCATTGCCCTGACTCATCATTGACAACGTTAAATCACTAACTACTGATTAATGTACCCCAGGGTCCAAAACAGTCAAGGGGATAACCTGTACCAACATATCAGAATTGTTTATGGAAAGTGTCCAGATTGTCAGTTTGTACCTGGTTTCTCTTATAGTCTCTTGGTTTCTGTTTTTGATCTTGGTCTAGTGGTCTGGTATAGCTTATGTGACCAAAAGTATAAAATGTCTCTCCTCAGAGGAGCCTGTGGGTTCCCTAGATATTTCAGACATATCCTAGTGGTTCATGATCCAAAGATGAAACATGTGGGCTCCTAGTTGGCTATTGGTTAAGCTTCTGCCTTTGACTAAGGTCATGGTCTCAGGGTCCTGGGATTGAGCTCCAAATATGACTCTCTACTCAGCTGCAAGTGTGCTTCTCTCTCTCTGCCTCTGTGATCCTTCTCCCTCTGTGATCTCTTTCACTCTCTCTCAAATAAATAAATAAAATCTTAAAAGAAAAAGATGAAACATGTTTTGTATAACAAAAAGAATCTTAGCAGTTATATTTGGAATTCTTAGATGTTTCTGATGGGTGCTTGTGCTTTATTTATCCTGCTATTCTATATTCACTTTATTGAAATCTTATGTGAGTATATGATGTGGAATCTCATGAATTATTTTAATTATACAATCATATATAATAGCTTCAGGCTATCAAGTTTTATTTTAGATAAGTTCCTCTAAGACCCTCAAATAAACACAGATATAAAGGATCAGGTATTCTGATGATTCTTAAGGTAAATATAAATGTCTTTACTTCCTATGTATTCTTAGCTATTAGATTATTTTCTTCAAAAAAAAAGTCATGAGAAAATATGTTGTTATGAATTTTTAACATCTAGGAATAATTGGCTGTAATACAGTATTTTTTAAAATTCATATCATGTTTTATTGATATACCTTAGGCATTCACAGCAATATTATTTTTTTATTTCAAGTACACAACTTAAAAACACTCTAAGTCTTTAAAAATAAATTTGTCTTTAAGTAAAAATGGTGCTTTGTGTTTGATACAAGCTTTCCAAATTATGCAGGAATACATGCCAAAGTCTTCTCAAAGACATTATTTACTAAACATCACCCGTAATTATTTCCATCTTTCTATTTTGTTTCACATAACCTGGAATTGTAAATATTTGTTTTTAGTTACTTTCAGAGGATTATATTCATTTGCTTGCTTCTCCTATCCCGAGGGATACAATATTTTGACCCAAATACTAGTCACGTGTATTCTAAAGTAAGTCCTGTGGGAAGACATCATTGTTCTTCGTACTTAAATAATTTTCCTCTTTCCACATTAAAAAGGAAATGTAAAATATTTAGTTTTCCTTAGCTTATCTAGAATAAATAAAAACTTATTTCCCTCACATTCTCAAAAATATGTTCTGATTATGGCTACCTCTGCATGAAAAAAGCCTAGCATGAAAAATTCAGCATCGAAACTATTATCACTACCTTTACATTGATAGAGATCAAGTGAAATCCTGTATAATATCTAAAAAGAGCTATGTCTGTTGACTATATTTCTTTTGAATATACCTAGAATAATTGTATTCAATATTTCACTGGGATAATTTTGTTTTTATTTATTTATTTGACAGAGAGAGAGATCACAGTAGGCAGAGAGGCAGGCAGAGAGAGAGGAGGAAGCAGGCTCCCCGTGGAGCAGAGAGCCTGATACGGGGTGCCATCCCAGGACCCTGAGATGATGACCTGAGTCGAAGGCAGAGGGTTTAACCGACTGAGTCATTCAGGCACCCCTCATTGGGATAATTTAATCAGAGAAGCATCACATAAAATTATACAAAGAGTCCTAAACCTACCAAAGATCTAATTGCAATTTTTCATTTATACATTTTATATATGCCTATTGTTCTGATTCATGAGTACCAATAGGGTTTGAGAGATACAGTTAATTTTAGCAAATGAAGGTTGATTCTTCCTTGTGTGCTGACTAGTTCCTCAAACGAAGTAGAAAGCAGCTGCTTTATATATCTAAAAGGACATCATTTTTTCTGCACCATTAGGTTTACATCTCTAAAATATTTGCTTTTGTTTTTGCTTTAACAAAGCAGTAACAGAATTATTTTTTTGCAGTTCTGAACAAGAATTGTAAGGTATTGCTAAATCAGTAATAATATCACTGACTATAGAAAAATTGAACCATTTGTCATCCTGTGGAAAGGGAAATGGGTAGGATAATTAGTCATAATAGGAGGAAATGAGGCTCTATTCAATAAAGGAGCTGGAAATGGAGGAAACTTGATAATTTTTCTAACAAAATATTCTGGAAATAGTATATCATAGAGCAACTTTATAGATAAAATGTGTTCATTGAGATAGCTAAAAAGGTATTATTCAAAGAACATTAATTTATTCACTTAAATAGTTCTATAAATTTCATGAACTATCAGTTGAAAAGTAAGGTGATAAGGAGATGGCTCTAATGATAGTGAAAAAAGACAGTAGCATAAATGATGCACCCAAATAAGAAATTAGCATTAAGTGAAGGGAAATGCAAAGCTCATCTATCTGTTCCCCTCACTAATATCAAAAAGCAAAGCATAAAGACCATGAAACCCAATGAGGTAAGCCTGAGTAGAACCAGAAGTATAGGTAATGTTGATTATATAGAACTGTAGTTTAGATTTGACTCTGATCTTTATTTTTGTCTTCCTAAAATTAACTATGAAAATTCTATGACAAGCTAAATGTGAAAGACTGGTACCAGAAAGCGCTGAATTATATGACATTACCTGTGCTACATAACAAAACTCAAATGTTGGAGCCCCATTAATAAAGTCTCCTTCTCCATGACAAGAAATGAGGAGGGACACACAGAGAACTAAAACCTGATTTCCACTCTTGTCCCTGTACTGTTAGAACCTTGGAAATATCTCCTTTTTTTAAATACTGGTTTCGTATGAAAATTTATTTTGGATGATTCTATGAAAATTAAACAGAACTCCTAATAAAGGCTCAGGATTTCAAGTTTCCATGAGTGACATTGAACTGGTTAGAGAATCTCTGGAATAATCATTTATTTAATTCCAAAAGGAGACTGCTCAATAACCTCCCCCATAACATCAATATATCCTCTTCTTCAGGTCTATTCTGTGTTATTACCATCCCCTCAAACGTTATGGATACATTTTCCCTCCTTTTCTCACAACTCCTTTCAGTATCCCTCAATGTAACTGTGAAGAGAATGTGGAATGTTGCTAGAAATTTCCCTCAAAATATATTATGTGGATTTTTTAATTAATCTCTTCCACATCCAAATAAAACAGTATCTGGTTATCTAATAGCTGCTAATTTTAAAGCCTAAGTAATTTTATCCTTAAATCTATTTTATATTAAGTAATAAAAGTATTTTATATTAAATTAAGTACATTCTAAAATATCTAAAAAATAATACTTCATAAACAAATATCAAGTAGTTTCTCTGTTCACAATTGTATGCTCTAAATCTATAAAAAGTGTTAAATATTACAAATTGTTTCATGGTAACTGATAAATCAAAAATTAAGTAAAGATGAAATAAATGTTGTTGCTATAATATAAAATCAACCTGATCATTATTTAAAAAAAAAAAACAAAAAACTGGCAGGGTGCCTGGGTGGCTCAGTTGGTTAAGTGTCTACCTTCAGCTCAGGTCATGATCCCAGGGTCCTGGGATTGAGTCCCACATTGGGCTCCCTGCTCAGTGCCAGGTCTGCTTCTCCCTATCCCTCTGCCTCTCCCCCTGACTGTGCTCTCTCACTCTCTTTCAAATAATTAAATAAAATCTTTTGAAAAACAACAATATTCAAATAGAATGAACTAATTTTGTAAATCGGTAAGAATGCAGAACTTTGGTTCCTTAAAATGATAAGACCTGAAAACTCTCCAAATTTGAATCATATTTAAAAGACAGCATGTTGGGGCACCTGGGTGGCTCAGTGGGTTAAAGCCTCTGCCTTCAGCTCAGGTCATGATCCAAGGGTCCTGGGATCGAGCCCCACATCGGGCTCTCTGTTCAGTGGGGAGCCTGCTTCCTCCTCTCTCTCTGCCTGCCTCTCTGCCTACTTGTGATCTGTCAAATAGATAAATAAAAATCTTAAAAAAAAAAAAAAAAGGCAACATGTACCTGGTCACTAATTGGTGCAGTTATTGAGCCCAAGTTCTGGATACCTATCTATTTCTGCCCATTCTATCTTCTTAGGCAAGTTCATTTGTTTCTACGACTTTATTTATTTATAGCATTTATTTATGAAAACTCTACAGTTTATACCAAAAAATTCAACTGCTAGAGAGGAATTATGCCTTTTTCCCACCTCTATTTCTTTTAAACACTGCTAAATACATTCAAGGATACTTATTGACAATTATTATTTTTACACAGAAATATTATCACATACAAAAGAACTAAGATGTTTTACTCTGAAAGGGAGATAAAATGCTGCTTATTAATGGTTACTTTTTAAATTCTGAAAATGATTAATTTATAGCTCAAAGATCAAAGTCAAAGCAGATTCTTTTATACCATACCTGGATATTTTAACAATGAATTGTGGTGTTTGGTCTGGCATAAATAGGATGTTGTGACTCTGACTCTGTTACAGGTATTTAATTACTTATTAATATATGAGAACAGAATTCACTTTTCATTCTTAAAAACCTTTCCTTTTTTAATGTTTCAAGTTTTTATTTAAATTCTAGTTTAAATGTCACTTTCAGACCAACATTTGGCAAACATGTTTCTCTCGTAAGACCTTTCTAAGCTTTAAATATACATATAACTGATTGCCCATTTTTCCCATGTACTTGAGTATCTAACTCAGTCTTAGCACACACAATCTGATTTCCCCACACTGTCCATCAAGTTTCTTAAACCAGAACTCACATTCATTTTTGTTTATAGCCCATTCTTAATCTATTGCCAAATAGTATTCATTCTACTAATAATATAAAACATTTTCTTTCTTCAAACTATATTGCCATTACCTTAAACCAAGATACCACCATAATTTTTTCAAGCCTATCATTTCACAATTATACCCTAATATCAATACATAATAATGCTGAGAATATCACATTTTAAATACATTATTTTGCCAATCGTAAGATGTGCTTTGGGCAGTATCATACTTATCTACAGCAATAAGAGATATTACTAAAATATGAAAACTGTCATGGAAATGAAATGATGAGAGAAGGCAAAATACAAATTGGCCCCAAATTCACCTACCTATCTTTAAGGTAGTAGAGGGCACCAATTAGTATGATAGACATACAAAAAAGGGTACTGAAAAAAGACTATGGCATAATAAAAACACCAAAAAATGTATTTATGAAATAGACTAGCAGTCATTGGAAGGAAGTTGAATAACTTACAATGAAAAGGAGATTATATTGATTTTTCTTCTTCCCATCATGATTCTCTGACTTTAAAAAACTGAGTATGTGGCCTTTAGTGAATGAAGTTAAAGGAATCGCATGAGAGAAAGCTGTGCTGGTTCTTTATTATTTTTTTTTTTCTCTTTGCTCTTTCTATCTTATTTTGGCCTGGAGCTTTATTTTCTCTGCTTAAGAAGAGCTATTGATTCAAGAAGACTAAAGGGGTCGCCATGGGACCCAGGGAGAATCAGCAAGGACCAAACTGCTTAGAGCTGTAGGCTAGAATTTCAAGCGAAAAGAAGTCCGGCTGGGATCACCAAGTAGGAGTAAAGTTAAGATTTTAGAAGATAATTTCTCTTAAAATATAAGATGTGGCCTTTTGCCTAAAAATTTTTGGTTGAAATTTGTGAAACTTTGTGTATTACAATCATAATGCCGGACAGCAAGTTACTACCCCTTTACCGAGGCATGAATAGTTGCACAGATATGAATCTTCTGGAGAACTTATTTTGCTATCAAGAGCCAAAGATGAATAATATCTACTGCACTGATAATTGCTCAATTACTTAAAACAGGATTTCAGCCCTTCTCACTAGCACTGCTAATGATTTCTGAGAATCCTACACATAGTATGTTTGTTCTACAAAGAAATCTTCGGTCATCTTTTGGCATTTCCATCCTTCTTTCTCTCTTACTTAGAGAAGTCTCAGTGTTTCTACTCTCTGACGTAAGCTTGCCAAACATCCGTGATATAGTTACCATACTTGATAGTCCCAAAGGATACAAACTTTGGCCGCCTGATGTGTGCAAAAAGTTCTCTTCCCTTAGGGCCTGACACATTTTTACCTCTATGCAAAGTACCGGGATATCGCCTAAATATTTACCTTTAATATATATTGTCTTTATCACAATAACTATGAGATATTTTCACAATTATATATCTCCTCTTTTGCTAGGACTTCTTTGATAGAAAATTTTCTTCTTTACTCAGTGTACACTAAAGGAGTTTTGATGTGTGTACGTGGTAACCATCAGACTATTAGGGTGTGCTATTAAGGCTGTGTGTGTGTGTGTGTGTGTGTGTGTGTGTATGGACTTGTAATGAAGAGGTGGAAACTGGATTTATTATGCCAACAAGAAGAGCATAAAAACAACTAAAATAAAATTTCCATTAGGATTTGATTCATTTTGTTTCTTTTATGTTCCTTGTTAGGCTCTTATTTATTCTTATCAAGTTACATATTAGTATCATCTGTATTTACACTTTCAGGTACCTTACACTGCCACTGTCAGTCTTTCATAATTAAAAAGTGTTCTTGTTTGCCTGTGGTTAGCAGCCTGCGCACTTGTAAATTACAGCCTCTAATTTCTTATAATACAGGAAAACAGCTAACCAAGCAAATTAAAAGTGTATGAAAATTGCCTATGCGTGAATAACCTGTAAGTAAAGGCATTATTTAAGAACTGTTAAAATTACTTTATGTTTCTTTCTAGTTTCTCACAATTCTCTTGATGGCTGAAATTACCAAATACGGGACTGTGTGCAGAGTAAGATATTGTGACATAGTTTAAAATACTGATTACGTGGTATAATTTTTAAAACACTGAGATGCAGGTAAGGACCATAATAACGGAATGCTACTTCAACATACATTAATAATTGGTGTTGATCTAAGCAAATACTATTCATCATCAGTTAAAATTTACATTTAATATTTACATATTAACATACTTAACATTCCACATTTGTTTACCTTTCTAGAATTAAGTGACTAAGTATATCCTGCATTGATAGAATCAATAAACTTGGGATGCATCCTTTTACATGGAAAGATCCCAGTGAATATCCTATCACACTAACCTTACCCCTATATTTAGACACAGATACACATTCTACCATCATATCCCATAAAATACTTGAAGTTTGCCATCACCCTTAGACTCTTGAATAGAAATAGGATTTGGGTTATTTTGTTTTCTATCTCTAGAATTTTCCTTTATCTCACCCATTCCTCTCAGCTCTTCACAATTATCTTTTTTTTTTTTTTTGTTAAAGATTTTATTTATTTATTTGACACAGAGAGAGAGATCACAAGTAGGCAGAGAGGCAGGCAGAGAGAGAGGGGGAAACAGGCTCCCTGCTGAGCAGAGAGCCTCATGCGGGGCTCGATCCCAGGACCCTGGAATCATGACCTGAGCTGAAGGCAGAGGCTTAAACCGACTGAGCCACCCAGGTGCCCCTCTTCACAATTATCTTTAGAAACCAACTTTTATAGACTATTCAAAGGGAATAGGCTTTTAGAAACAAAAGCCAGGACACCTCCTATATACCTTCCCTCAAGGAAGAAACACTAGGCTAACAAATTGATTAACTTGAAGTCATGAAATAAAGAATTAATATTTTTTTAAAATAGGTTTTCTGAGTATTATACTGTCCTATTCAGAACCTGAACATTTTTTATCATTTTCAGTTAAATTTTCCTTTTTTATCATTTCTTTAACATTATTTTTAACAAATAGTTCTTAAATATCACTGCACAAAATTAGATGTTATTTATAAAGCATCACATTAGAATGAAATTCATTTTAGGACTGGTGTTCAAAAACTCTGATGCTTAATATTTAAGTGACCAAAATATTCTTAATTTCAAGTGCAATATATGTCACTAGAAACTGTGTTTACCTACCGACCTACATACATACCTACCTATCTCACTAAAGTATCAAGGCTAACCACAGTTTTTATTGACTAGTATACTACACATATATAGAGAATAAAATCTTATCCTTGATAATTAGCTTTGCATTCAGTGGATTTTCTGAAATAGAATTAATTTAGCAAAGTAAATGATGTTTTCTTGTAGTGTGCTATTATTTATGTTCTAGGTGACTCATTTAAGAAAACAAGCTATATGTGTTAGAGATATAAGCTTTTTATTTGCACTGACGGTGCTTGTTTGAAGAGAAAAACATTTGTTGATACTATAAATATTACTTAAAGGGGTCAGTTTTTAAAAATTTGTGATATTTATTTTCCTTTGCCAATAAATATTCCTGATTAGGTAAGGAGGAAGAGATATTTTTGGAGATTTTTATTGGTGTTTCCCCTTCTATGTTTTCTAATCAACTCAATGACAGAATGAAATTTCATTTACTGCCTTCACTTATCCATTTCTAAAGCAATGTAGAGAAATGATATTAGGCCTGACATTGTCACTTCTACAATATTTATGGAAGAAGCACAATCATTAACTGAGTATCATTCCATACATGCTTCTCTTGTACTATTTCTTTTAAGGAATAGAGGCTTTCTTTTCATATTTTATACTTGTTTTTTTCAAAGTCAGGTAGATATTTAAACTCTCTGAGGTACATCAAAAATAATAGAGCTCTATTAGAAGGAACACAGCTGTTCCAGAATATTATATTGAGTATATACTTAGTATATTGAGAAGTCTCAAATCAGAGGGGTATGAACGAAATATTTTTTCCATTCACTAAATTTCATTGGTCTCTGTCAAATCTTAACTATAATTGAGCAGATGCTACAATTCTCTAGCAACTTGAATGTTTTGAAAAGCAACCCAGGTAGGGATGAACTGACTTAATTTTTTTCCCTTTTTAAGTCCATACCCCAGTTCACATTTTATCTATGGCTCTAAGTTGTATGAATGGTAAAGGAAGTTTTGGTTAGCTTTGACTCCCTTCTCCTATTTTCCCTTTTTAAAGCCAAGGACTTCCATATTGTTGAGGAGAAAGAAGAAAGATGAAAGGAAGTATCTTTTTACCCAACTGACAACTTACTTTTTTCTACTTTGTTGCTTTCCATTCTGTAGCTGACACTGATTGATCATTAATGTCCTCTGCGTGGCACAGGTCCAATGGGCTGCTGTTTCAAAGTGTTCATGTGTGAGTTTTGGGGGGGTTCTTGGGGTTCTCCACTATAGAGTACTATTTAGTCCTCTTCTATAGATCCCTTTACTGCCTGCACTTCATGCATCCACAAACTCATGCCGTTGGTATTCACCATCTGGCAGACAATCCTCTTGGGAGAAATAACAGCAACTCAAGCTCTACTAATTTCTGAGTATTGATTTGTCCTATGAAAAACTCACTCCTTATGTCTTAGAAGCATAATGCTCTGAAATATCTCTCCAATTCTCTCCTCCCTGTACAGAGATGCACAGAAGAAGTTGGTAAACATTATCCTTAAGCTGAAGTCCATATGGCAAATGAACTTTCTCCTAGTTTTAGAGAGCATACACCCTCATACACATACATAGGCTGGACTACTGGGAGAAAAAAACATACACTTCCCCAAAACTTGGATATTACATACCTCTCACTTTGACTATACGGATGATGGATATGTACCTTCTTCTTTTCCACATTACCCTGATCCCCTTCTTCCTGGTAGGTTTATGGAGCCTGGGAATGTAGGATGTCTATCATGGTCATCTCCTAGTCTCAATAAAATCTTCTGACTCCAACAGATGCTGGCTTTATAAATGTATGTTACTTTTGGAATTTTTTGGCCCCAGTGATTTTTCAATGGGAAAAGCACTAGTACACACCCATTTTCTCATGGAGATCAATACATATTCTGGCTTTTACTTTGGACTATTCTAATTTAAACTTATTTTCAAATTTTCTAAATTTCTCTATCCCAATTAATTACAATATGTCAAGCATGTATGTTCTTTTTTAGAAATTTTCTATTTCATTTAACCATAAACAAATAATATATAATTGATTAATGTATTATTGCCATTACCACTGAATTCTAGATTATCAGTTTACATTTATAATGCATAATTTAATATGCTAGCACCTTTTCTTCCTTTTTGTTAGACAATTATTATAGTACATAAAATTTTTTTTCTGTGCTCTTAAACTATATTTGACATCAACATGGATTTTCTTTAGAAACTTTGATATATTTCTCTGTATTATGTAAAGAATTATCTATTATTTTGTAATTAAAATGATATGGTATTTAGTTTGATATATTTTATATATTGATATTGATATAAAATATTGGTATATATATACAAAACTATTTTCTGGATAGATATAGTTTTCTGTTATTGCAATTAATTTTAACTTTTAGGTTATTTTTCAGTCAATAATATTGAGAATCATACTTCCAGTTTGTTGTTGTTATCCATCCCGCTTTTGAAGGATTTTGCTTTCATTGAGAAATATTTTTTCAATTAAATTATTGCATTTAATAATTCAGAAGAAAACACATATTTTAATTTGAATAAACTGATTTATTTCTAATAAGTAATAATAAAATTTTAAGTCCTTAATGTTTATAAGAAAATGGACAGTTGATAAATTGTCCGAATACCTGAGTCATGCATATTCCTGATTAGTTGACATTTTAGAATTATAATTTTATCACCTTATCATTTCAAATTTAAAATACCTAGGTCTAATTTTATTTGAAGCTTCCTTACCTTGCGATAGGAAGTGAAACCATCACTCAGTTTAATTATCATATTGCATTAAAAAATGTTTTAGTAGACAAAATTTGTGTGAATTTTGTGAATTCTTAATTTAGCTCAATGTTCTGTATTTTTTCAGTCTACCAATGCCCTTACTGGAATGAAACAATGATTATCTCTATGACTAAAAATGCTGACAAAAAAAAAAAAATGCTGATACTGACAGTGTTAAAAATCTCTTCTGATCTTTGTTTTTCCAAAAATGAAATTTTGCCATAAAATGGAACATTCCAATGAGATTAAATTAATGAATGATTTTGTATTACTTATGACAGGGTGTTACATTTTCTGAGCACAAGAGCCTGATGTAGGCTGCCCATGTGTTTTAATGAACTAAATCCAATACAACTATAGACTCAAACATCTGAGTGGATGATATACTCCTAGAGTAAGCTGACATGTTCATATGGTCATGTGTTATTCTTTGTCTTTAGGGTTAAATTCCTAAATTTTATAGTCCATTTTTTGATATGTGAAAAGTCTTCAAAATCAATCATCTATTTATTTGTCTATCTATAAACTAACTTCCTTTGTAAACAGAAATACTGGCTTTATAGCATAATGCAATTCTGAGTAATATTTTTAGTACTGCTAACTTCTTAATTAAATTATCTTACGGAAATTCTTTACTTTCATTTAAAAACTCTATGAAAAGAATACTTTATATCATACTGGTGTGTAGAATCTTTTAATATATAATACACTTAAATAATACTAGGTCTATAATTTTTTTAAATCCTCATGTGAAAAAGAAAAAAAAACTAAAATTATAGATAAATAAGATAGGAACTAAAACCAGTAATTTAGAAACAGAGAATATAATCAGTCAGTTAGTGACTAATAGTTAGGGAAATAGAATGTTTGATGCAATAAGGGAATATGTCATATATTGTTACCATGCATTTATAATAAACCTGGCTCTATTCTCAGCTCTTCAGACCTATCAGTTTGTTTAATCTCTACAATAACCTAGTCAAGTAGGTATTATTATCTTCCTTTTACAAATGAGGAAACTGAAACATAGGAATATAATATAACTTGTCCAAGTTCATATAGAAGGAGAAAAGAGCTGATATTCACACCCAAATGGTCTGTATCCTTAACTACTATAGTCCCTTCATGAGATACCCAAGTAGTTTTTATTCTCTATGCATTTTTATTAATTTTTTAATTATTTCTTGGTAGGTAGAGAATGTATCCTGAAGCTCTACGTTACATTATTAGTTTAGCCACAATTTGACAAGTAAAATGTATTGATCTTTCAAACTCATAGAGAAACTTATGACCCTGGCAGAATGTATATTAAACACGTGCAATTAGGAAGGATTGTTTTCACGTCTAGTATTACCCTCTGGGTTTACCTAACATTACACTATAATTTTTAGGCAAACAGTTATGTCCTAACTTAATTTGACAAAGTTTATCAAATTGATTACTAAAGTACCTCGTCATGTGCTTGGTCATTTCAGCTTGAACCTGGGCTGAGTGTTAGTTTTGGCTGGCTCTCCGCTCTCAGCCAGGCAGTAGAGTTCAAGTATGACCTTCTCTTAGGCCTTTGTCATAAATCCAATTTTTTATTTTAGTACTCAAATTAAGTCAAGTTTATTTAGATGCTTTTCCATTCTAACTAAAAAGAAAATAAGTATAAAAAGAATTTTTGATTTTAGATTTCCCACGCCCCAGCTTTATATAATGGAAAGTTTTGTGTTTGTTTTCTAATATGAACCAAGAAAAGGACAGATTTCATCAGAAAAATGATGTGTTGTATATCCCAGACATGCTTGATCAATAAATAAAAATAAAAGCTGGATAAAAAATTACATTTCAAATCTTAATCATGATACAGAAACGAGATAAGCCAGGAAAGCATACTGACCATGGCGCATGAGGCTTTCTTTTTTTCTTCTTCTTTTTTTCCCCCTTTTCTTTTTTTTTTCTAACTTCCAGTTTGTGGACTATTTTATTAAATATTTAAAGTATAAACTAAAGCTAAAACATTTTTCAAGTGCCATTCTTAAGGAAGGATTTTTGAAAATCATTAATAGTCTTCACGGTGATTAATATGTCATATGTAATCAGACCAAGCAGACATCGGTGTACTTTTAGCTCATGATTAAGAGTTTTAACTCCTGTCCTCGAGTCTCACAATAATATCTCACTTCTTTTCATCCTCCTAGATTATGCTCCTTGAGCTCTTTTCTGTAAACACCAATCACTTGAAATTGAATATCCAGAAGATTAGCCATTTCAAGAGTCATACGTCCTACCTTACTAAAATATGCTAATATAGAAGATCCTAAGGGATGCAGTTTTTTTTTTTTAAATCTTTTGCCTTTTTCCATTCAATGCAAATGTCACCACTAAATACTGAAATATTATTGCAGGCATATTTTTTATATATAGCAAACATTAAAGTCTGTGATTTAGTTGAATTTTTCTTAGACTCCAAGATTGCTTCTAAAAATTATATAAGACTAACTCACATTCATGACAGATTTATTAAGGACAAGTGATATATTAAAACCTTGAAAGTTATATTTTACATTAAAGGTAAATTAAAACCATAAATTAAATGTGTGCACAGATGAGCCTAGTCTTAGCAAACAGTAATCAGGTACTGTTTAATTTTCCTGTACTGGATAGATTCATCAGGACATCCTGAGTCTCTCTAGTAATTTTCCACATCCCCTTATGTCTAACATTTGCTTCATTAAAATCAGGTCTCCTTATAATCATAAGGCAACACACATTCTTATATTAAGGAGAAAGTATGGCATTGCCATCACAATATTTTAATATGGAAAACATATATCTGCTGTTCTCTGTAATAACATATTTGGGAAGTCAAATAACCTTTAGAAAGAGGTTTACTATAATAAAGTCAGTGTGCTTCTTAAATACTTAGAAGAGAATCAAGTTTTGTGTGTAAATGTGTATTTAAGTTCAAAAGGTACAGAACTTTTTAAAATTTTAGTCCATGTTCATTCAATTTCTTTTGTCAAAACAAGTGGTATCTTGAGCATTACGGAGCCAACAGGACATCAAAATAAATAGTTGTCTGAAGTTAAAGACACAGTACGTTAACAAACAGATAATCCTGTTATAAAATTGTAAATGCAGCTTGGGATAAGGATAGGAAAGAGGACAGTTAATCTACATTACGGCAATGACAGTCTTCAAACTATCTCTGATCGCTCTCCTCATTCTGTCTTGTGAGCTTCAGCTCCTTTTTAAAAAAGTCAGTGGAATATCACAGTGGGTAATTTGTTGTGAGTACAGCCAACATAGTGTACATTTCCTCATTATCATTGCAAGTGAAAATTGACAAGTTGTTTCATATTTGAAATCTCTAGTCCTTTTGATGTTATTGCTATAGCCACTAGAATTGGGCTTTTTTCCTGAGAGGAACAGATGAGGGCTCTTCTTTGTCTCTCTAAGATTGTTTTCCATGGATATTGGTACAAGCATATCCTTCCTGGTATAAGAGAATCTTCACCCTTTTTGTTCTCCACAAAGGAGGTCTCCAGATATATATATAACCATGTTTGACAGAAGTATCTTTGAACAACTTATGATTTTAAAAAAAATTAGGACATTATTGTCTAATGATTATAAAGCATGCGTAAGCAAATTATTTGATACAGATATATTTTAATGTTTTATATAGTTTCTAAATGGATTTTAAATTATTTAATTTAAAAATCATCTCTTCAAATTTGTTTAATTGATAAATCTCTAACCATGCTATTATTTTAGATTAAATAATATTGTATATATTTTATCAAAAAGACTGAAATTTTATACTTTTTTTGTTTATTCTATTCTCAGTTACAGTGTGATTAATGGTCTATACTTTTCTCTGTAATAAGGAGTTAATTAAGTTTTTGGCTACTAAGCAAAGAACTATGAATTCACTTAATGATTTGCAAATAGCACAATGTAGTAGTGCAAAATCAAAACTGCAACTTTAGAGGTTGCTCTGAATTTCAATTTTGACCATAAACGTGTTTGTATCAAATATTATATACAGTTAGAATTACTGTACCTATATGGATTTGTGAATATATTGTTCAAAAAACATAATGGCTTATATTTCTTGACATACCCAAGGTTAAATGTTGACAAGTGCTGTGCAAACTCTTCACTCTCTTCTTTTTAAATATTGCATGTAAAATGCAACATGTGTAAATGCCACAAGTTAATAGATTTCCATAATCCTGTCCTATACATAGAATTATTCAGGTCCCAAGATACAATGCAACTAATCCAGTGCCCAATACAAAAAAAAAAATTATTTTATTATAGATGTTTTCTGGATTATGCACAGATGAAGCAAATCAATGATTTTTGTACTTTTTGGTTCTTTGCAATAGATAAGGGATAATACAATCTAAGCCTTCAGAACAATATGATTTTCAAGCTGTAAAAGACCTATGAAAAAATACATTTAGTTCATTACTTTAGAGATGAAGAAATTGAGGTGAATTGCCTATGCTAAGCTTGCTATCTATGACAGATTTGAGAGAATGTTAAGATAGGTCACTGCATTTTTCTCTACAAGATACAAGTTTTCCTTTAAACTAATGCAAATGCATAATAAAGAGATGTTTCACATATACACAATTATTCCGTTAATATAAGCTTCTCTGTTTCACAATTCTGGATAAACTAGAAAATAACTATCATAATTTTTGTTGTTGTTGTTGTTCTGAGTATACAGTTGTTTCAAACTCCACCTTGTGAAATTCTTTACCTCCACCAAAACCCAAAGAACAACAGAAAATGAATTTCTCCTCTTTCTCACATATTCAGAAATTTCCCTGAAATAATCATAGGAAAGAGCTTAAGGAGAGGACAAACCATATGCTTAGAAATTTGCATTTTGTGAGCATTTAAGCATCCTTGATAAAGAATCTTTAAGTACAGAAGGCTGAGTATTTTTTCAGTATATAGATAACGTCTGAGGAAGGAGAATGAGAGATCTTCAGTTTATGAAACTCCTTCCTTCCTTTCCTCTTTCTCTCCTTCCCTTCTGTTTCTTTGTCTTCCTTTTCTTTTTTCCTTGTTTTAAATAATAATCTAGAGGCACCTAGGTGGCTCAGCTGGTCATAAATTCTCTTGTTTTTGGCTCAGGTCATAATCTCAGGGTTGTGTGGTCGAGAGCCCCACATGGGGTTGCCTGCTCAGGGTGGAGCTACTTAAAATACTCTCTTGGGGCACCTGGGTGGCTCAGTGGGTTAAGGCCTCTGCCTTCAGCTTGGGTCATGATCCCGGGGTCCTGGGATCAAGCCCCACATCGGGCTCTCTGCTCCATGGGGAGCCTGCTTCCTCCTCTCTCTCTTCCTTGCCTCTCTGCCTACTTGTGATCTCTGTCTGTCAAATAAATAAATAAATAAATCTTAAATTAAAAAAAAAAAAATGCTCTCTCTTCTCCTGCTCTGTCCCTCCTCCTATACTCTCTCTTTCTTGCAAAACAAATAAATAGAATCTTAAAAAAAAAAAAAAATACAGGGCATCTGGGTGGCTCAGTCAATAGTCAGTTAAGTGTCAGGTCGGGTCATGATCCTAGGATCCTGGAATGGAGCCCCACATCATTATCCCTCCTCAGTGGGGGTGTCTGCTTCTCCTCTCCCTCTGATCCTCCCTTCTACTCTTGCTTTCTCTCTCTCTCTCTCACGCATTCTCTCTCTCTCAAAATAAATTTTAAAAATCTTAAAAAAAAATCCAAAGTGAATATGGCAATACATACTAAAGAGTCTATTTTTTCTATTTTTAGATATGCTTCAATAGATCATGATTAAAAATAATGTATTTACATTAGAACAATGTTCCCTGATTGGTAACTACTGAAATTGGCAAATAAACAAACTATATTTATATAATTTTAGAAGAGAAGTTCAAATGATATAACCTTCAGTATATACTTTAGCTTAAGTTTACATTCTGAACCCTCAACCCCCAAGTGAAATATCAAAACATCTTTCCTCAGGGTTATTTAAATGCAAACATTCCCAAAACAGTGTAGTGTGGGATTTAATTAGAGAGATTAGTGGCCCCTTGGTCCCTTGAACTGAGTAGCTTGTTTCCTGAAACTTAGAAAGATGAAAAACTAGGTCCTTAGGCTTTTATTCCTCAAATTGTGAATATTTCCCAAAGAAGAATACCAGCTAAAAAAGAAAAAAAGAAAAAGAAAAAAACAGAGATGATAAAAGTCTACATACTCTTCAAATACTTGCATTTCTAATCTAGTGGATAATTAGGCAACTGGTCTCTTATTATCAGTGAGTAGGAGGTGGTCAGTGAGGAAGGCTTCTAGGAATCTGTATATTGTCACACTATTAATACTATTTCATTCACAATGCCCTGAATGAAAGCTATGTCACCAAATACATATATATTTTTTCTAATTATGACTTCTTAATCCTTTTAATCATTTTCCTCCTACTCAAAAATAAAAGGAAACTATCTGATTTCCTAGATAATGGCTATGCAGAGTTATTTAGATTTTTATTATTAACATACAGTATATTAATCTATGCTGAAGAAAAACTCTGCAAAAGTAATTAGGTTACTTAGGAGTTTTTAGGAGTGATTAGTAATTAGGAGTTTCAAACACAGTCATATCCCTCAATCAGCTCCATCTCTGAGCTATTGTATTCACTTAGTTTCATTAAATTTAGTTGTAAAAAACAATAAAACAATAGAAGGTATTAGGTTTTCTCTTCATTTCTACATAATATTAAAATGATTTACTGAAGATTATACAAGTCATCTGTTTTAGTCCATTTGGCCTACAGTAACAAAATACAGCAGATGGGACAGTTTATACACAATATTTATTTCTCACAGTTCAGCTGGAATCTGGAATTCTGAGATGAGGGATCTAGATGGTTAAATGAGACAATTCTCTGTGTTCTCACATGGCAGAGAGGCTAGAGATCTCTTTGAAACCAGTCCCTTTCATCAGGGTTCCATCTCCATGATGAGCACTTCTGGAAGGTCCCACTTATCAATACCATCACCTCTGGGGGTGAAGATTCCAAGATAGGAATTTTAGAAGGACAAAAACAATCAGACAATAGCATATGCTAATTAAGCTAGAGGCTTTGGGATTTGAATTCTCATTTGCCTTTTAGTTTGCTTATAGGATAGTTACTTTACTTCTTTGATTTGTTTCTCAGTATCTTTAGTATTCTACAATTCTTTATTATTTTTTTTTTCTGGTAAGGTTGTTATGAAATCAATTATATTATTTAAAGACCAAAATTTCAGCCATATATCAGGTATTCATCAATGGAAAAATTAGGTTTTGCCTCTTTTTAATAACTTGTATATCCCTTTTTAGTTTCGAAATTAAAGCAGTTAATATTACATGTCTTTTTAATTGTCCATTGGTAAATTTTAAGTTATAAGACAGAAATTTTGTCTCTTATTTGTGTTGAAATCCCTTACAGTAGATTTCTGGCACATAGTAAAATTTAAAAAACATTTACCAAATAAATAATTCTGGAGTTTTCAGTCCTGCCCATAAGGAGCTTAGAAGCTACCACACTATCTTAATAACAACAAATGAAAAGCTGAACAGACTGAAAAATCAGTCACTTTTCTAGAATCTCTAAGATGAAGACACATGCAAAACGCTGTCCCTAAGAGAACCCAACCAACAAAGAGTAACAACTTAGCAGAACAGGGGCTCATGAGTAGAAACTGCTGCAGGAACCAGGGTAGGGATCCCTGAGCTGTGATCACCAAATTGCTGGAAGCTCTGTGTGGACAACTCAGATTTAAAAACTCTGTGGGGAACCCAGTCATAGGGAACCCTCACAATATGAGATTTACCTCCAGGAGCTCAAACCAGGTACCCAAAGTAAACATCAGGAAAACAATTCACTCCTGCTTCAGGCAGGGATAATGAAAAAGGAACCATTTTAAAATAGACATGGCCTGCCCTTAGGAAACACTTTTAAACAGAGCTTAACTTGATGAGGTACTATCAGAGCCTAACTTGACCTGGAAGAAGCCTGACCTGGTAGAAGGAAAAACCCAACTTCAGACTACTTTAGCCAACATGTCCTACCCAAAGGGATATAGGGGGAGGTATAAAATAAAACACTAGTAATTTTCACAGTCCAGAGGCATAGGATCACTTTAAAAAAAAAAAAAAAAAAAGACCTAATCACAGGACTATACAACACTCCCCCGCCCCTACACTTTGCCACCATTTTACTAAAGAGCCATTTCCAGCAATTCCTTTTACCCAATCTATTCTGTCAGGTTTATAATGAGAAAAATTACAAGGCATACCAGAAGGCAAGAAAACACAATTAGAACCAGATGTGGCAAGGATGTCAGAATTATCAGAAGAAGAATTTAAAACAATTATGGTTAATATGCTAAGGGGTCTCATGGAAAAATAGCAGCATCCAAGAGCAGATGGGCGATATAAACAGAGATTGAAATCATAAGAAAGAAACAAACAAAAAAATGCTAGATATAAAAATCACTGTGACAGAAATAAAAAATCCCTTTGGTGGGCTCATTAGTAGGATGGACAGAGCTGAGGAATAAGGATATCTCAATAGTGAGGCAACGTGGGGGTTTTGGGGGTTAGAAAAGGAATAAATGAAAAAAGATGTAATCGGGAGGGAGACAAACCATAAGAGACTCTTAATCTCACAAAACAAACTGAGGGTTGTCAGGGGGAGAGGGGTAGGGAGAGGATGGTTGGGTTATGGACATTGGGGAGGGTGAGTGCTGTGAAGTGTGCAAACCTGGTGATTCACAGACCTGTACCCCTGAGGCTAATAATACATTATATGTTAATAATAATAATAATAAAAGGATATCTCAATAGATACTTCCTAAACTAGAAAACAAATGGAACAAAGACTGAAAAAAATAGGATATCCAAGTACTATGGGGCAACAATAAAAGGTATAACATATGACAATAGAAACATTAGAAGGAGAAGAAAAAGAGAAAGGAAAAGAAGAAATATTTAAAACAATAATGATCAAGAATTTCCTCCAGTCAATGTGAGGCACCAAACCACAGATCCAGAAAGCTAAGAGAACATCATGCAGGATAAAACCAAAAACCAAAAAAACTCTATGTGTAGACATATCATTTTCAAAATACGGAAAATTAAGCACTGCTTATTAAAATAGCCAAAACCCAGAACACTGACAACACCAAATGCTGGCAAGGATGTGGAGCAATAGGAACTCTCATTCACTCATGTGGGGAATGCAAAATGAAACAGCCATTTTGGAATATAGTTTAGCAGTTTGTTTACAAAAGAAAATATGCTTTTACCGTATGATTCAGCAATTGTACTTCTTGGCATTTACCCAAAGGATGTGAAAACTTACATCCACATAAAATAGGGATGTTGACAGCAGCTTTATTCATAATTACCAAAACTTAGAAACAAGCAAGATGTCCTGTGGCAGGTGAGTGGATAAATAGATTGTGGTACACCGACAATGGGATATTATTCTGTAATTCAGTGCTAAAAAGATGTGAGCCATTGAGTCATGAGAGGTCATGGAGAAAACTTAAATGCATATTGCCAAATGAAAGTGAAAATCTAAAAATACACATACTATATGACATTCTTTTTTTTTTTTTTAAGATTTATTTATTTGACAGACAAAGATCACAAGTAGGCAGAGAGGCAGGCAGAGAGAGAGGGGAAAGCAGGTCTTCTGTTGAGCAGGGAGCCTGATGCGGGGCTCGATCCCAGAACCCTGGGATCATGACCCGAGCCAAAGGCAGAGGCCTTAACCCACCAAGCCACTCAGGCGCCCCTACTATATGACATTCTATAAGAGCAAAACTGTGGAGACAATTAAAAGTCAGTGCTTGCCAGGAACTGGGGTTGGGAGTAAGGAGAGATGAATAGGCCAAGCACATAAAAATTTTAGGGCACTGGGCGCCTGGGTGGCTCAGTGGATTAAAGCCTCTGCCTTCGGCCAGGTCATGATCTCAGGGTCCTGGGACCTAGCCACAAATTGGGCTCTCTGCTCAGTGGGGAGCCTGTTTCCTCCTTTCTCTGCCTCTCTGCCTACTTGTGATCTCTGTCTGTCAAATAAATAAAATCTTAAAAAAAAAAAAAGAATTTTAGGGCACTAAAAATATTCTGTAGGATATTAAAATGATAGATATATGTTTCTTATACATTGATCCAAACCCATCAAAGGCACAATATCAAGCGTGAACCTTAATATAAACTATGGACTTTGTGTGATTATAATGTATTAACATCAGTTTATCCATTGTAAAAAAATGTGCCATTCTTGGTGAGGGAAGTTGATAATGGAGGTGAAGGCTCTACATGTCTGAAAACAGGATTTATGGGAAACCTCTGGATCCTCCTCTCCAATTTGGTGTAAACCTAAAGCTGTTTTTAAAAGTCTTATAATAATAATAATAATGGTATTATTAAGTATTAATTTTATTATTATTATGAATCATATACATTTCTTTCTATATACTACTGCTAATTCAAATGGGTAATATCATACTCAAAAATTTAAGAATGAATGTAATGGTATAAAACTTAAAAGGATAAAAGTAAATTTATTATACCATCCTACTGAAGTAATTGAAAATCAATTGTAAGTAGATTTACTTTAGTAAAATACCAAGGTATGGATTTAAAATTAATTTTTCCAAAATTAAAGCTAAGTTTATACATTTATAATTATCTTCATTTTAAAATGTCTGAAGAGATTGACATATACTGGGGTGAAAAATACATATAAGATGGCAGGGCTATGATTTCAGCAGTGGCTATATGTCCAAAACCTTCCTTCCTATCTCTATACTAAACTCTGTTCCTGCCCACTATTTTACACTGAATCCAGTGAAGTTACTGAATTCATATGTTTACCCCAAAATAAAACCAGTTTTCTTAGCTCCCATCTCAAAGATAAATAATAACTTCTCTACTGAAGTAGACTTCTATACCTCTATATCTCTAAGCTTAGATTTTAACTAGATATGATTCTGGGGACTGAGTTATAAGAAATCCAGATCTCCGTAGGACATAATTTAAGAAAGCCTGAGTGTTTTCTGCTTCTGATACAAATAATTATGATGAGATCTTGCCTACCAGATGACCTTTAGAATGGAATCTTTGAAAATTTGTTATTTTTTTAATAGCAGCACCATTGTAGTAAAAATAATAAAACATTAAGGAGTAGGAGGAACAGAAATGGCATGATTTAAATTACAATATTTTTGTGAAACTCTAGATCAATATACCCTGATTGCATCTGGCATTTAATTATTTATTTCATTTATTTTATTTCAATACCTGCATTACAAAAATGTCATTAATATAGCACTTTCATTAGATCACCAGCTATTGAGAAATGTCAGAGAATTTTGATCATGTGCTAAGCACTGGAGATTTTTATTTTTTATTTACTTTTATTTTTTAGGTTTTATTTATTTATTTGACAGAGAGAGACAGCAGGAGAGAAGGAGCACAAGCAGGGGGAATGGAAGAAGGAGAAGCAGGCTTCCCGCCAAGAAGGGATCCTGATGTGGGGCTCAATCCCAGGACCCTGGAGTTATGACCTGAGCCTAAGGCAGATGCTTAATGACTGAACCACCTTAATGACTGAGCCACCAAAAAAACACTGGAGGGTTTTTTTTTTTTTTTTCCTAATAAACATATAATGTATTATTAGCCCCAGGGATACAGGTCTGTGAATCGCCAACACTGGAGTTTTTTAAATGAATGTCATGCTTGCTCTCTATTTCTTTAGTATAGTAGGATGTAGTGTGTATGTAGTAGTAGTAGTATGATCTACTGGGGAATAAAATAAACATGTATTACCACATATAGAACACTGTACTATATAAATGCAGATTATCAGTGGCAGATAAATGCAAAATGATCAAAGCAGCAAGTACGGAAAAGAGACGCGGATAGTGCATATTAGTTAAACTAGTATCTAATCCAGACTTCTCCATTGCCCTTATGTGAAATTTTGAGCAAATGGTTTCACAGTTGATCAAGTTCCTTTAATCATTAAATAACTGACCAAGAGTTAAAATAACTAATATTTCTTGGGAAGTTTCACTTTATATAAAAACCTAGTCTGGTTATTCCCATGAATATGATGATCTTATGGAGTGAAAAATGAAGACTTAGAGTACTACATAAAGAGAGTACAGAACAAGGAATCATATCATTGTGTTCTACCCCCTGCTAGTTAATGCATGCAGCACACAAATCACAATACAATTTTCTATAGTCCCAGAGGGGAAAAAAGTGTAATTATCTGAAACATGATTAAAAAATAGAAGATAGCACACAAATTCAACTACCTACATGAGGAAGATAACAGTTTCTTTCTTTTTTTTTTTTTTCATTGCATTTCTATAGCTTCTGTTAAGGTAGGAGCTATCAATAAAAATAAAACATGAAAGACATTTACAGATATAAAATAAATAAGTCCTAAGGTACATTATAGGAAGTAGAGTCAATGATACTGTAATAATTGTACTATGACAGATAGTAACTAGACTTTCCATGGTGAGCATTTTGTAACATATATAAATGTCAAATAACTAAGTTGTACACCTAAAACTAATATAATATTGTGTGTCTACTAGAAATAATAAAAGAAGACGTTTCTCAGTGTGATTTCACAACACCAATTAGATGGCCCTATTCTGTCTCTGCTTTTGATCTAGATGGAGATGTTATATCATGGGGTAAGAGCTGATAGGAGTGTTAGTATTGAAGTATTTCCATTAAAGCAGGTGAAATTGCAGAGTGAAACTGTAAAGCTTTACCAGCATAAAGTAATTCCCTTTCATTAGAAGGGTATAGACCTGCTTCTACTTGCAGAACTCAGTTTCTTAATTGCAAAATTTGCCTCAGATAATAAAATCTATTTTCCCCTAACTGAATATCCCTTCCTCTTAAATTAAATTTTTAAAAGTCACTGGCAAACTGATTTTTGTCTTATATTTACCCTCAAACATGTGGAAGAGGAAACGGATAGATTCTTAGATATGCTTCTAAAAACATTCAGTTCATGTGAAAGGAAACTTATCTTTCCCGAAGGTATTAATCAAAAACTAGTACCCAAAGTAACTAACCTTGTGACAAGATAAATGAACTGTGGAATACGCACAGGACCCAAGATGTACCTAATATATAAATGCCATACATTCTACAAAATTCTGTGTAAATATATTCCCCTCCAAAAAGTGTTTTGGTGAGTTTTTGTTCTCTACTGATATTATGGAATTATTAAGACATACAGCTATTAAATAGGAGCCACATGATGTTAAGACACAGAGTTCAGGAAACACTTTTAACAACCAGTGAAGACACTCACTGCCTGCTGCTTAAGAAAGTTGGTCCTGGGGATATATAAACCATTAGACCTTGAAAAAGTATCTACAGAAATGTGCTGTTACCCCATAGGTAGCTATATGCTCCATCTGGGTGAATTGAGCTGTGTAAATTAGCATGTGATCACAAACCAAGACCAAAATAAATCCGAGTCTTCAGGGAAAGATATCAAACAGGGAGGATGAGAGAAAAGTAAAGAAGAACCCCTGTCTCTTTTTCCAATTGCTTTCTTATTAGGTTTTCAAAGGAATTTGTGTTGGATGAGAAAAATTTTTATTCTTAGATCTACAGACAGATTTTCTTATATATATGGGAAACAGTGGGGTGTGGAAAAATACATGGGCTTAAGATGGAATGAGCAAGTCAGTAGTATCTGAAAAGGTTCAGTGAATTGGAAAGAATGGTCTATATTCTTAAATCATCCATAAGCTTGGCCAAATTAAATGTATCTAAAGAGAAATCACAATTCTTTCTTCTTAAAAAAGGTTTAATAACATCAAAAATACTTAATTGTATTTTATTTTAAAACAAAATAAACGTTAAATTCCTTATGATAACATTTTTGAGCACTCTCATGGGTCATTATGTTATATTCTACATTTACCCTAAATGTGTGTAAGTCACACAAATGCACATACTTGCAGTTTGAATGTAGAGACTGATGACACCACATGTGCTCCAAGAAGGTATGAAGCAGGGCTGACTCCTAAGCAGGTGTAAAAATAACTTGAAAAAGCAGGAAAGGGATATTGGCTGGGGTTAAGTGTGAGATCCTGATGAAGGTTTCCTATGTGAGGGGCTAAGGGTGTGTGCATTCAGAGTATTGTATTCACTGTATTGCATTCCCCTAAGTGCCCAAGGTGGAAGCTCTCAGCCTTTCTCATCAGCCTGATGCTCTGTTTTATAGACTGAATGTGGTGTAAATCTGTAACTCTTTCCTGTGTGATTGAGAAGAACATGATTTCTGTTGTGGTTAGATGGAGTTTTCTATAAATGTTAAGATGACCAAGTTAAGTGATATTTTCTTCAGGTCAATGGAATCTTCACTGATTTTTCTACCTGCTTAATCTATCAATTTATAACAAAGAAGTTTCAAATTTTCCAACTTTTATTTGATTGCATTTTATATGTTTTTCTTTGGGTATTATTCATCATCTTTAAAACTGTTTTTGTGGTTGTTCTAGAATTTACAACATGTATATTTAAATAATGTATGTACGCAATGAGATTTCACTGTTAACACTTCATGTGTGGTGCAGTTACTGCCAGGAGCTCAGCTGAGCTGGGAAAGAGAGACTGAGCTGCCAAATATCAGTTAGCCAATTAAGGCAACAAGCCAAAACATGTAAGAGTTAAATCGTTAATCACTTACTGCAATGGGACATAAGCAAAAGGCTAAAACCAGAGGCTAAACAAAAGGCTAAAACCAAGGAAGCCCATCCCCCACCTGGGTCCATTTCCCCCTGTGGAGCAGCACATCAATCAAGGGGCAGGGCAGATGTGGGGGTTGGCTTACTGTTGGCTCAAAGTTTCTGGCACTTTCATGGAGGCAAATGACAGGAGTGGAAAAGTACCAGATGCTAAGTCATATTGGGGAAAAGGGTTATCATGATTTCCAGTTCCCCTTCCCCCCCATATGAGACCTCAGCAGAGGAACCTGAAGAAGACCTCTGCCCAACGCCTCAAAGGCACCTAGGAATCAAGATGATGGCAGTAGAAATGCATAAGTGTAAACAGCACAACTCTCCAGGGAGCCTCACACCTTGGCTCAACTTCCTTCAGACACTGCAGTGCATGTGCTGCACACAGTCTGTCCACATAGGAAGTGTAGCTTTCTTCTGTAAGATAGGACAAGTAAAGCCTTTGTAATTGCCCGAGAAAGGTTTTTAACTAGGAACCAAACCTCCTCAGTTACCTTTAAGAATTTATCCTCAATTCTTCCCTCACATACTTTATGACATTGCTGTCATTTATATCAATTATTCATAGGTTATACACACTTGATATATTGTTCCTATAGTGCTTTCAACAAGCAGCTGTCTTTTACAACAACAAAGAACAAAAGACATAAAAGATTTTATTTTGTTTTCATTTACCCCTTTTGCAACCCTCCTCGTTACGTACTTCCAAGTTTCTGACCTGTATCTTTTCTTTTTCCCCCTGTCGGAAGATTATTTTTTTCTTTTTTTTTTACATTTCTTTTAGAGCAAGTCTACTAGAAATTTTTCCCTCCTTCCCCGCCCCTCCCCGAGTCTTTATTTCTACTTTACCTTGAAGGATAATTTCCCTAAATATAGATTGGATACAGATTTCTAGGTATTTCTCCCCTTTAAACAGTTGAAATACTTCAATCTGTACTACTTTTTTGCATGTTTTTTAATGAGAAGTCTATTGAAATTCTTATCTTCATTTCTCTATATGCAAGAGTTTCTTTTCTTTTTTTCTTTATCTTTCTTTAGTACTCTGTTTTTTCCTCATGGTTTAAATATATGCCTAGTTTTAGTTTGTTTTTTAATTTTGTTTGGGATTCTCTGATATTCTTGAATTTATGGCTTGGTACCTGTTATTAATTAAGTAAAGCTCTTAGCCATATTATTTTAAATAGTTCTTCTACCTTTTCTTTCTTATTTCTGGTATTGCAATTATGTATAAGTTACATCTATTGTTATTGCTATTATTATCGTTATTATTATGTTACAGTTCTTGGATGTTCTGTACTTTTTAAAAAAAATTCACATTTCCTTTTTGTGTTTTAGTTTGGAATGTTTCTATTGACCTGTTTTCTAGTTCATTGATTCCTTCCTGAGCTGTGTAGCATCTGTTAAAGGACCTGTTCAAGGCATTTTTCAGTGTTGTTACCGTATTTTTAACTTCTAGAATTTCTTTTGATTTTTTTTCTTAGCGTTTTCATCTCTCTGTTACCTTATTTACATAGTTTGGTATGCCATTAATTTTTTTTTTTCTTTTGGCCCCTTACCACTGTAATTATATCTCCTGTCTGATAATTCGCACGTGGATCATATCTGAGTCTGCTTCTGATGGTTGCTTTAATCCTTCGGAAAGCTTTTTCTTGCCTTTTAGCATGCCTTGAGATGTTTTGTTTAGTTTTGTTTTCAACTGATGCCAACATGCTATATAGAGTAATAGGGTCTGGAAAAAATAAGCCTTCAGTGTGAGGATTTATGTTAATCTGGCTAGGACTTGGGCTATGTTAGTATACATTTTATTATAGGTACACAGACAACAGATTGCTTTAGTGTCCTTATTTTTGCCTCCTTATCCTTTAAAGTTTCCTTTTGTACAGATTCTCAAAGAGATTCTGTGTCTGATGCTTCTTTTAGCTGTAATTAATCGCTATTATCCTGGAGGCTCATGTTTTGGTGGTGGGGGTGGGGGAGGAAGAATTCTATAATTCCATGGTTTTGTTTGTCTCTTCACGGACTACTTTTGGGGGTATGGCTTTCACACGTGTTTCTCTTCCTCCTCCCAAGAAATGGGCTTTTGTCCCCCCAGATATCTATTTCCTTTCCTAAAAGCAACATTCACAACCATTTTCTGAGACCTTATATTCTGTTGATTTTTCTCCCCTTCGGTAAAATAAGAAAACTGTAACTGAGACAAAATTCCCTTTTCCAGTTGAGGTAACATTTCAGAATTTCCATCTACATAATTTCTTCCCTCTCAGGATAAAAACTTTCAATGGAGAAGAGTTTCAGTGGTTTTCCAGTTCACTACCATCCCCTCACCCTGAGCAGATCCAGAAAAGAATCTTTCTCAGATCCTCTCCATGAGAAACTTCAGAGAATCCTTATATAAAACTACACACCTACTGGAGTCCACTTATGACAATGAACCCCAGGAGTTTCTCCCTGTCACTATATGCTTCACTCACCTACGGCAACCCTATAATATAACCACGTTAATGATCTTACAATCCTATTATTTCTACTAGCTTCTGGTGCAGGTAATAAAAATCTCGGGATTGGGGCACCTGGGTGGCTCAGTGGGTTAAGCCTCTGCCTTTCAGCTCAGGTCATGATCTCAGGGTCCTGGGATTGAGTCACACATCAGGCTCTCTGCTCGGCAGGGAGCCTGCTTCCTTCTCTCTCTCTCTCTCTCCTTGCCTCTCTGCCTACATGCCTACATGTGATCTCTCTCTGTCAAATAAATAAAATCTTTAAAAAAAAAAAAAAAACCTCAGGATTTTTATCTCTTTGGATGTGTTGATCTTTCAAGATCTCAGTGTAGTGGTTTGTCCATCTACATCTATTATCTGATGGGTCTCAGAAAAGCCACAGGTTTTCAGTTTGTATAGCTTTTTCTTATCGTAAAGACAGTGATGACTTCCAAGCTCGTTACATATTATACCTGATACTGGCAGTCCCAAAGAGCAGTTTGTAATTCAGATGTCCAAACAAGTCCAACCAATGGTGACCTAACAAGAATCAAACATCAAATCCACATCACTACATATATAGAAAAGTGTGTTTCTAGTCAGTTTAATTAGAACTCTTTGAGAAAGTCTGACTCTCAGACCATTTTGCCCAGGAATAATGCTAGAATGTGCTAGAGATTAATCTTAGCATTAAGACTTCTAAGAAAAAAATACTTACTTAAAATATGCATTTATTACTTCAAACATGGTGATAATTATCTGTACTTGGTTTTTTAATGTCATGTATTCATTATATAATTTATTCATTTTTATACAGATGCAACACGGAGATACATTGTTTAGGAATAGGTATTATACTTGTGTGAGGCTTAGTTATTTCAAAGAAATCAATAAAATTTATTACAGCAAAGGGGAAAAAGGAGGGAAAGAGAACATGAATCAATTGTACTATACAGATATGAATATCTAAATCTAAAGGGATAAATAAGTACATATTCATATTCAGGAAAATGTAAAATATGTTAGCAATAGAGACTCCTTTTACTCACAGGTAAGATCTGACTTCTGTCTATATTTCACAATAGAACGAATAACTCTCCATTCAAAATGAATTTCAGAGTTTTACAATCTGCCTTATGTTGAAGAGTATACAGATGAAAATCCTTAAAGCATAAAGAAAAGCTTTCACCAAAGTAGTTTTGGGGAGTTATGTATGTAATAGACCACAGTGAATTTACTATTCGATTCACATAATCATCACTGTCAAAGTCCATGGAATAACATGCATGACAAATTGCAAATATAAACCACCTGATATTTTTTCCTTTTTGTGTTCCGAGATGGAGTTGTGTTTATAATGTATTCCCTATAAATCCTTCTTATTCTTTCTGTCTTTTCCTCACCATAAATGACATTAAAAGAAGATAGCTTGCTAAGTTTCAGTAGCTTCTGGTTTTGTGGGAAATTTAACCACCATAAAAAATTATCATAAAATGGGTTTATTTCTGCCCCAATAGCCAAAATTTCTGAAAGTGTATCATAATTATTTCTGATTCATGGCTCCCATAAAAATTGGATTCTTGAATGAAGGTTTAGAAAAGACATTAACAGAGCTACCCCTTGAAAAAGGAAAATTGGGCTATGTCCCTGTAACTTTCATAACTGTTTTTAAAATCATTTTGCCTATAACTTTTCATTTTATTTTTTAAGTTTATTGATAAATGATTTACATTTTTAAAAATCACCCTTCTTAGGTATGTAATCTGATGAATTTGGCAAGCATATGCAGTAAGGTAACTGATACCAGTATCAGGGTATAAAATGTTACCATAAACACACACACAAGTAAATAAATAAAAGTAAATAAAAAGTTGCCTAGAGTCTTTTGCAGTCAACAACCTTCTCTCTCCTTCAGATTCTGGTATCCATTAAACTGATTTCCATCCTTATCATTTTGATTTTTCAAGACTTTTATATAAAGAATCAGGTAGTATGTCTTTGCCATTTCTCTTTCTTCAATCACACAAAACTATTGTGATCCATCCATTTTGGGGGGTTTGTATCAGTGGCTCATGTTGAATAGTATCTGTCTTTTTTATTAAAGATTTTATTTATTTATTTATTTGTTTGTTTGTTTGTTTATTTATTTATTTTTCGAGAGAGTGAGCACAAGCAGGGTTGGGGAGGTGGGGATGACAGAGAGAGAAGCAGACTCTCTGCTGAACAGGGAGCCTGAAGTGAGACCCCATCCCAGGACCCTGAGATCATGACGTGAGCCCAAGGCAGATACTTAACAGACTGAGCCACCCAAGCACCCAGAATAGTATTTGTTTTTATAGATGTCCCACAATGTGTTCATCAATATGCCAGTGGATGGGTATTGTTGATGTTTCCAGAACTTGGCAATCATGAAAAAAGTTGCTATACACATTCATGTACAGATGTCTGTAGGGATTTTTTCATTTCTGTTGTATAAATATCTATAAATAGGATTACAGGGTCACATTAGAAGCATAAACATAATTTTATAAGCAACTGTCAAACCATTTGGCAAAGTGGCTATGTCAATTTGAATTCCCATTGGCAATATAAAAGATATACAATTTCTTTGCATCCTATCACCAACTGTTATTGTCATGGTTGTTACTGTTTATGTAACTATCCATCTATCTATTTATGTCTATCAATCTGCCTGTCAACTATCTATCATCTTTATTTTGTTTATATTAGAATGTTTGTAATGATATCTCATAATGATTTCAATTTGCCTCTCTAAACACTGAAGACATTGAACGTATTTTCATGTACTTATTTATAACCTTTATCTTTCTGTTAGCCACATGGCCTCTCAAATCTTTTGGCTAGTTTTCTTTTTTGATTGAGTATTTTGTCTCCATACTGTTCAGTTGTAAGAAACCCTAACAAGTGTATGTTTTACATATGCTTTCTTCCACTCTAGAGCATGTCTTTACATTTTTTTAGAGCCTTTCAATGAGCAAGTTTTAATAATGATGAAGTCCAATACAGCATCATTTAAGAAAATCATTGTGCCAAAAAATCTTTCCCTAACCCAGGATCACAAACATATTCTCCCATGTTTCTTGAAGAAAGTTATGGTTTTGTCTTTAATTTTGAAACACTATCCACTTTGAGTTATTTTTTTTAAGTTGCCCTGAGGTGAAGTTTAGGGATCAGTTAGTTTTATATGGACGTCCAATTTACTCAGCACTATTTGGTGAGAAGACTACCTTTTACCACATTAGCTTGGCAAATTCATCAAAAATGAATTTACCATACATATTTCCCTGCCATTTTTCCCCTTAGTTTCTTTATGCTATTGTATCTACCTATCTATCCATCTATCCATCTGCTTATCCACAATCCAATTCTGCACAGCTTTATTTATGGTAGCTTTATAACAAGTGTCAAATTCAGATGAGTTCCCTAGCTCCCACTTTTTTTTTTTTTTTTTCAAAGCCGAACAGTAAGGGTTGTTTATTACGAGTTGGAACCCGGACCTCCGCGCACTCGTTGCCGGTGACGCTAAGAGGTCCCGAGCTCGGGATCACAACACCTTTTATACACTATTTTTGGGGAGGCAGGGACTTAGCATACGTCATAGTATCTTGTAACAAATTGCCGCATACCGCGGGAAAATCAAAAAAGAACTCTATAAAATGACTGGCGTGCTACAGAGCGGGAAAAGGCTGGGAACAGATTATTGGTTAGGTCAAAGGGCTGTCGTTCTTCAAACTGCTGAGTTGGCGCCGCCAGGGTATGTGTCACCTCAGGATTGACCGGGCTCTTCCTGTCAAGCCGCGGGGCGCCAGATGGTTGTTATCTCTCGGCCCAGAGCTGGATTGGGGGGAGGGGTGTCCAGTAGCAGTCATTCTGTCACGTCCAATTCCGGGTGGGGGTTTCCTCTTGGCCCAGAGCGGGGGGAGGGGTCCGGGTGGGTCAGAAGACACGTGCGTGAGAACGGCCTGTAGTCGTGCAGATGTCCCCCATCCCAGGGATAGCAGGAAAAGGATCCCCAGAGCGCCCCCCCCCCTCCGGCTAACGTCGCGCTCGCAGTCTGCTGCAGACCCAGGTGGAGGGGATGAGGCCTGGGAGTCGGGAAAGCAGGTGCTCTGCCTCAGCCGCCCTGCCTCAGCCACCCTGCAAGCCACACCCAGACTCGGATCCACCGCAGTGAGTGCTGCCGCCGGTGCCGGTGCGGGCGCCGCCTGCCCGCTTGGTGGTCGCTTTTTTTTTTTTTTAAACATTTTATTTTTTTGACAGAGATCACAAGTAGATGGAGAGGCAGGCATTGAGAGAGAGAGAGAGAGAGAGAGAGAGAGAGGCGCCGCCCGCCCGCCCGCCCGCCCGCCCGCCCGCTTGGTGGTCGCCTTTTTTTTTTTTTTTTGAAGGGAGAAGCAAGCTCCCACTTTTTTTAAGTATTCTAGTTCTTTGTTTTCTAATGTGTATATTTAATATCAGCTTGTCAAGTCCAGACACACACACACACACACACACACACACACACACACACACAACACTTCAAGGTTATGAACGGAGACTACATTAAATCAATTAGATCAATTTTAGGAAAACTGCCATTGTCTAATATTAATACTTCTGTTCTTTTATGTTTTTATTTTAATTCCAGATAGTTAACATAGAGTGTAATATTAGTTTCATGTGTAACACATGGTGACTCAACACTTCCATACATCACCCAGTGCTCATCATGACAAAGGCACTCCTTAATCCCCATCACCTTTTTAACCCATCCCTCCCACGCACCCACCTCCCATCTGGTAACCATCAGTTTGTTGTCTATAGTTAAGAGTCTATTTCTTGTTTTGCCTCTCTCTCTCTTTTTTCCCCTTTACTCATTTCTTTTGTTTCTTAAATTCTAAATATGAGTGAGATCATATGGTATTTGTCTTTCTGTGAGTGACTTACTTCACTTAGCATTGTACTCTCTAAACCCACCCACGTGGTTGCAGATGGTAAGAGTCCACTCTTTTTATGGCTGAATAATATTCCATTATTATGTGTTCATCAACTGATGGACACTTGGGCTACTTCAGTATCTTGGCTGCTGTAAATAATGCTGCTATAAATATACAGGTGTATATATCTTTTTGAATTAGTGTTTTTGTGTTCTTTGGGTAGATACCCAGTAGTGCAATTGCTGAATCATAGAGTAGTTTCATTAAAAAAAAAAAAATTGTTTTTAAAGACTTTAATTGTTTGACAGAGAGAGACACAGTGAGAAAAGGAATACAAGCGGGGGTGAGGGGAGTGGGAAAGAGATAAGCAGGCTCCCCACTGAGCAGGGAGCCCAATGCAGGGCTTGATCCCAGGGCCCTGGGATCATGAACTGAGCCAAAGGCAGACGCTTAACTGACTAAGCCACCCAGGTGCCCTTATGTTTAAATTTTTGAGGAAACTCCATACTGTTTTCCATAGTGGCTGTACGAGCTTCCTTTCCTCCAAGAGTGCAAGAGGGTTCACTTTTCTCCACATCCTTGCCAATACCTATTATTTTTGTGTGTTTTTATTTTAACCATACTAACAGGTATGAGGTGATAATGCATTGTGGTTTTGATTTGCATTCCCCTGATGATAAGTGATGTTGTGCATCTTTTTATGTGTCCATAGGCCATCTGGATGTCTTATCTGGAGAAATATCTGTTCATGTCTTCTACCCATTTTTAATTGGATTATTTGTTTTGGGTGTTGATTTTGATAATTTCTTTCTTTTCAATCTGTATGACTTTTATTATGTTTTCTTGCCTTATGATATTATCTATGCCCTCCCGTATAATGCTGAATAAGGAATGAGAGTAGATACAACTTTGCCTTGTTCGTGATCTTAGGTGAAAAGCTCTGTAGGGTTTTTTTTTTCTTTCTTTTAAGTATAATGTTAGCCATAGAGTTTCTTTAGAGATCCTATATTGAGTTGTAGTTTCCTATTTGTCTTAATATGTTAAGAGTTTTTCACAAGGAGATACAACATTTTGACAAATTCTTTTTCTGCATATTTTTTTTTAAGATTTTATTTATTTATTTGACAGACAGAGATCACAAGGAGGCAGAGAGGCAGTCAGAGAGAGAGGAAGGGAAGCAGGCTCCCTGCCAAACAGAGAGCCTGATGCGGGGCTCGATCCCAGGACCCTGGGATCATGACCTGAGCCAAAGGCAGAGGCTTTAACCCACTGGGCCACCCAGGTGCCCCTTCTGCACATTATTGAAATAAAAAAGAATTGGTGATGATTAAGTACTTTGTGTTAATTATTGAATTTAATTTGCTAATAATTTAAGGATTTTGTATTTATGTTCATAAATAATATTATTCTGTAGCTTTCTTTTCTTGCTATATCTTTGCCTCGGTATAGTGTAAGGCATTTCTGACCTCAAAATATGAGTGGCAAGGTTCTCTCTTCCCTTCTATTGTTGGAAGAGATTGTACTGAATAAATTCATTTCTTCTTTCAATATTGGGACAATTCAACAGTAATATCATCTGGGCCTAGAGTTCTTTGTGGGAATTATTTTGTTGTGAATTTAATAGAGATATAGCTATGAAATATATATATATATATATTTCTTTTTGAGCAAGCATTTTAATTTCATATCTCAAGAAATTAATCCATTTAATTAATTTAATTATTATCTATAATATCCCCTTATTATTCCCATAACATTTCCTAAAATTATTTTATGTCTATAATATCTGCATAAATGTCACCTTTTCATCCTTAATGTTAATAATTTATATTTCTTTCTTGTTTTATAATCAGTTTGGCTGTATATTATCAATTTTTTTAATCTCAAGGAAAATGGTTTTGGTTTTATGACTTTATCTAATATTTTTATGATTTTAATTTCATTGATTTCTACATTTATATTTACTATTCCCTTGCATCTGCTGATATTGTTTTCTTCTTATTTTTATATTGCTAAAACTTAAGATTTAAGAGTATTTTTTTCTTCTCTTATAATTCTATGAATTTCCATTTAAGAATCACTATAACTGAAACTCATATATAGTTATGTTTTATTTTATTTTTTATTAATTTCAAATATTTTCTATTTCCCTATTATTTCTTTCTTGACTCATGGGGAATGTAGAAAGTTATTGGTAAGTTCAAGATATCTTTTGATTATTCTTTTGTAGTTTAGGTTTTTGTGGTCAGAGCCTATTTTTATATGATTATAATTATTTTACATATAATGAATTACTTTACCTGTGGTTTATGTTTGTAAATGTCATACATGCCCATGAGAAGAAAGCATATTCTGCTGGTAACACTATTGGATGGAGTCTACTGGTCAGTTGACAGTGTTGTTCAAATCCTCTGCATGATGTTTATTTTCTCTCAACTTGCTACATCATCTATTAGGACAAAACTTGGAAGTATCCAATAACAATGTGAATGTGTCTTTTCTGTTCTATAATGTTGTATTCTATATATTGTATTTGTTTTATGTATCCTGAAGCTCTTTTATTAGGTGCATATACCGTTCATATCTCGCACTGTTTTACAGTGACAAAGAAAATGCTTAGACATTAAGCTCCCTGATACATAATAGAAATACTAGATAGAAAGATAAGAAGAAACTATTTTTCTTTTTTTATTTTATTTTCTCACTGTGAGAAACCAGTCTCACAGGATATATTTTACTATTCACTCTCTCCTAAAGATCAACTAAATGTTGCAGCATTTTAGAAGAACATGAAATTTAGAAGTCTAATGACTCAACTGTTATTTCAAGGTAATGCAAGTGAAATAATAAAAAATTTTAAAAATTAAACATGATTTTTTAAAAAGAGTTTACTTATTTATTTGAGAGAGAGACAGAGATACTGAGAGAGCAAGAGCAAGGAGGAGAGGGAGAAGCAGTTTCCCCACCGAGCAGAACCCAGGATTATGACTTATGCTGAAGACAGATGCTTAATTGACTGAGCCACCCAGGTGTCCCTCCCCTTTCTTTAAGATTTTATTTATTTATTTGACAGAGATACAGAGATACTAAAAGAACGTAATCAGGGAGGAGAGGGAGAAGCAGGCTCCCTGTTGAGCAGGGTTAAAAATGAAATGATGTATATACAAAATAAGCAATATACTAATTAAGACCATTTAAACTTAAAAATCAGATTAACTCTCTATGAAAGTATGTTCAAGATCTCTGACTAGTGGAAACTTTACTAACTCATGTTGAGAGGTAGTTTATTCTACTGAATATATTCGTTATTAAAAAGATTATAACCAAAAAAGGATGATAGCAGTTAAACATAAACAAGATACAGTTAATGATGAGAAAAATCAGCATTAGTAATATATCTGTCTTTATATTTAGGTCTGCATTTCTTTAGGAAAGCACTTTACTAATAGAATGCATTTATTGTCTATTAAATTAATAGGATTTCCATGTCTTATAAAGGAAAACTTAAGTATACAATAAGTCAAATAATAGTCACTATCACTGTAAGTATAATTTTGATCTTCAGGCCAGAAATATAGGGAAATAGATTAGAGAGATACACAGAAAGAAAAAAAATATGTGTCCTTCATTGATTTTTACATTTTATTCAATTTTTCATAAATAGGTCAATTTCAATATAAATTTACATTGTTTGCACATAATAAGATTTTATCCTTTTTAAATAGTTCTTTAAAAATATTTTACTTATTTATTTGACAGAGAGAGAGAGAGACAATGAGAGAGGGAATACAAGCAGGATTAGGAGGAGAGGGAAAAGCAGGCTTCCCACCAAGAGGGGAGCCCGATGCAGGGCTCAATCCCAGGACCCTGGGATCAGGACCTGAGCTGAAGGCAGACATTTAATGACTTGGGGGTGCGACCTAGGCACCTCTTAGATTTTATTCTTGAAAAATATTGGGTATAACCATTTACTTCAAGCTGACAAGAAAAAATATTGCAATACATCTTCGTGTCTTATCAAAATTTTAACCACATGAGGCTCACTTGGATATTTAGCCCAATAGGAGCAATTTACTCATGATGTTACAAAACTAAAATAAATAGAATATTAGAAAAAAGGTGTTACCAGTGTTCAAAGCTGTGGCTTTTTAAAATTAGATAACCCATATTTTTAAATATATTTCCTGACTAAATTCAAATGGTTTTGAAATACTTACTGTAAAGTGACTGCATAAAGTGTGTTATCATGGTGGATGCTTTGGATATTAAGAAAGGAAATAAAATAAAATAACCAACTTTCCCCTAAATAGATTCTCAACCTTCCTGCAGAGTCTTGAAATACCTATGATTACAGCCATTATTTGGACTGTTTGAATAGCAAAGGGGAAGATACTCATGTTTATTTTCCTATTAGCTGTAATAGTTTGTGGGTCAGTTTATTCTGGGCCAGCACTGTGGGATGCCAGGACCATTCAACTGTGAGCCCGCTATCAACCATGAATTCCTCTCTACTTAAAATAATTTGATGTACTTTAAAAATGATTCATAGATTAAAATTTTACACCATTAGGCCCTATACATGAGAGTGGTGATCAGCACTGGCACATGAGATTACCGGGATTAAGAAAGGGGATTTGGGGTCAATAAACTATAATACCGGGAGGAGTCAAGATGGCAGAGAAGTAGCAGGCTGAGACTACTTCAGCTAGCCGGAGATCAGCTAGATAGCTTATCTAAAGATTGCAAACACCTGAAAATCCATCGCCAGATCGAAGAGAAGAAGAGCAGCAATTCTGGAAACAGAAAAACAACCACTTTCTGAAAGGTAGGACAGGCGGAGAAGTGAATCCAAAGCGACGGGAAGATAGACCCCGGGGGGAGGGGCCGGCTCCCGGCAAGCGGCGGAGCAACGGCACACAAAATCAGGACTTTTAAAAGTCTGTTCCGCTAAGGGACATCGCTCCAGAGGCTAAACCGGGGCGAAGCCCACGCGGGGTCAGCGTGGGCTCAGGTCCCACAGGGTCACAGAAGGATCAGGGGTGTCTGAGTGTCGCAGAGCTTGTGGGTATTGGAACGGGAAAGCCGGCTACAGAGACAGAGCCGACAGTAAGCTCACAGCTCGGTGTTGCCTTGAACCGGTCGCAGGCTCGGTGAGCTCGGAGCGCGGCCGGAGGTCAGGCAGACGGGAGTAACTGGGCGCTGTTCTCTGAGGGCGCACTGAGGAGTGGGGCCCGGGCTCTCGGCTCCTCCAGTCCGGAGACCAGGAGGCCACCATTTGTATTCCCGTCCTCTGGAACTCTACGGAAAGCGCTCAGGGAAGCTCCTGAAAGCAAACCCAAGCGGATTACTCAACCTGGCCCCTGCTAAGGGTGGTGCAATTCCGCCTGGGGCAAAGACACTTGAGAATCACTACACCAGGCCCCTCCCCCAGAAGATCATCAAGAAATCCAGCCGAGACCAAGTTCACCTACCAAGGACTGCGGTTTCAATACCGAGGAGAGCAGCAGAATTCCAGAGGAGGAGAAAGCCAAGCACGGAATTCATGGCTTTTTCCCTGTGATTTTTTTTAGTCTTGCAGTTAATTTAATTTTTTTTCTTTTTCATTTTTTGTTTTTTTCCTCACCTTCTGGTAAAATTTTTTTTTAACTTTCACCTTTTTCTTTTTTAACGTTTTTTAACCAGTTTATCTAATATATATATTTTTTCTTTTTTATATTTTTCTTATTTTTTTTAATTCTGTTCTTTTTTTTCTTTTTTCTTTTTTTTTCTTTCTTCCTTTTTGAACCTCTTTTTATCACCTTTCTCCCCCCTCACAATTAGGAATCTCTTCTAATTTGGTTAAAGCATATTTTTCTGGGGTTGTTGCCACACTTTTAGTATTTTCCTTGCTCCTTCATATACTCTTATCTGGACAAAATGACAAGACTGAAAAATTCAACACAAAAAAAAGAACAAGAGGTAGTACCGAAGGCTAGGGACCTAATCAATACAGACATTGGTAATATGTCAGATCTAGAGTTCAGAATGACAATTCTCAAGGTTCTAGCCGGGCTTGAAAAAGGCATGGAAGATATTAGAGAAACCCTCTCGAGAGATATAAAAGCCCTTTCTGGAGAAATAAAAGAACTAAAATCTAACCAAGTTGAAATCAAAAAAGCTATTAATGATGTGCAATCAAAAATGGAGGCTCTCACTGCTAGGATAAGTGAGGCAGAATAAAGAATTAGTGATATAGAAGACCAAATGACAGAGAATAAAGAAGCTGAGCAAAAGAGGGACAAACAGCTACTGGACCACGAGGGGAGAATTCGAGAGATAAGTGACACCATAAGATGAAACAACATTAGAATAATTGGGATTCCAGAAGAAGAAGAAAGAGAGAGGGGAGCAGAAGGTATACTGGAGATAATTATTGGGGAGAATTTCCCCAATATGGCAAAGGGAACGAGCATCAAAATTCAGGAGGTTCAGAGAACGCCCCTCAAAATCAATAAGAATAGGCCCACACCCCGTCACCTAATAGTAAAATTTACAAGTCTCAGTGAGAAAGAGAAAATCCTGAAAGCAGCCCGGGAAAAGAAGTCTGTAACATACAATGGTAAAAATATTAGATTGGCAGCTGACTTATCCACAGAGACCTGGCAGGCCAGAAAGAGCTGGCATGATATTTTCAGAGCACTGAACGAGAAAAACATGCAGCCAAGAATACTATATCCAGCCAGGCTATCATTGAAAATAGAAGGAGAGATTAAAAGCTTCCAGGACAAACAAAAACTGAAAGAATTTGCAAACACCAAACCAGCTCTACAGGAAATCTTGAAAGGGGTCCTCTAAGCAAAGAGAGAGCCTACAAGTGGTAGATCAGAAAGGAACAGAGACCATATACAGTAACAGTCACCTTACAGGCAATACAATGGCACTAAATTCATATCTCTCAATAGTTACCCTGAATGTTAATGGGCTAAATGCCCCTGTCAAAAGACACAGGGTATCAGAATGGATAAAAAAACAAAACCCATCTATATGTTGCCTCCAAGAAACTCGTTTTAAGCCCGAAGACACCTCCAGATTTAAAGTGAGGGGGTGGAAAAGAATTTACCATGCTAATGGACATCAGAAGAAAGCAGGAGTGGCAATCCTTATATCAGATCAATTAGATTTTAAGCCAAAGACTATAATAAGAGATGAGGAAGGACACTATATCATACTCAAAGGGTCTGTCCAACAAGAAGATCTAACAATTTTAAATATCTATGCCCCCAACGTGGGAGCAGCCAACTATATAAACCAATTAATAACAAAATCAAAGAAACACATCAACAATAATACAATAATAGTAGGGGACTTTAACAGTCCCGTCACTGAAATGGACAGGTCATCCAAGCAAAAGATCAGCAAGGAAATAAAGACCTTAAACAACACACTGGACCAGATGGACATCACAGATATATTCAGAACATTTCATCCCAAAGCAACAGAATACACATTCTTCTATAGTGCACATGGAACATTCTCCAGAATAGATCACATCCTCGGTCCTAAATCAGGACTCAACCGGTATCAAAAGATTGGGATCATTCCCTGCATATTTTCAGACCACAGTGCTCTAAAGCTAGAACTCAACCACAAAAGGAAGTTTGGAAAGAACCCAAATACATGGAGACTAAACAGCATCCTTCTAAAGAATGAATGGGTCAACCGGGAAATTAAAGAAGAATTGAAAAAAATCATGGAAACAAATGATAATGAAAATACAACAGTTCAAAATCTGTGGGACACAACAAAGGCAGTCCTGAGAGGAAAATATATAGCGGTTCAAGCCTTTCTCAAGAAACAAGAAAGGTCTCAGGTACACAACCTAACCCTACACCTAAAGGAGCTGGAGAAAGAACAAGAAAGTAACCCTAAGCCCAGCAGGAGAAGAGAAATCATAAAGATCAGAGCAGAAATCAATGAAATAGAAACCAAAAAAACAATAGAACAAATCAATGAAACTAGGAGCTGGTTCTTTGAAAGAATTAATAAAATTGATAAACCCCTGGCCCGACTTATCAAAAAGAAAAGAGAAAGGACCCAAATAAATAAAATCATGAATGAAAGAGGAGAGATCACAACTAACACCAAAAAAATACAAACTATTATAAGAACATACTATGAGCAACTCTACGCAAATAAATTTGACAATCTGGAAGAAATGGATGCATTCCTAGAAACATATAAACTACCACAACTGAACCAGGAAGAAATAGAAAGCCTGAACAGACCCATAACCAGTAAGGAGATTGAAACAGTCATTAAAAATCTCCAAACAAACAAAAGCCCAGGGACAGATGGCTTCCCGGGGGAATTCTACCAAACATTTAAAGAAGAACTAATTCCTATTCTCCTGAAACTGTTCCAAAAAATAGAAATGGAAGGAAAACTTCCAAACTCATTTTATGAGGCCAGCATCACTTTGATCCCAAAACCAGACAAGGATCCCATCAAAAAAGAGAGCTGTAGACCAATATCCTTGATGAACACAGATGCGAAAATACTCAACAAAATACTAGCCAATAGGATTCAACAGTACATTAAAAGGATTATTCACCACGACCAAGTGGGATTTATTCCAGGGCTGCATGGTTGGTTCAACATCCGCAAATCAGTCAATGTGATACAACACATCAATAAAAGAAAGAACAAGAACCATATGATACTCTCAATAGATGCTGAAAAAGAATTTGACAAAGTACAGCATCCATTCCTGATCAAAACTCTTCAAAGTGTAGGGATAGAGGGCACATACCTCAATATCATCAAAGCCATGTATGAAAAACCCACCGCAAATATCATTCTCAATGGAGAAAAACTGAAAGCTTTTCCGCTAAGGTCAGGAACACGGCAAGGATGTCCATTATCACCACTGCTATTCAACATAGTACTAGAGGTCCTAGCCTCAGCAATCAGACAACAAAAGGAAATTAAAGGCATCCAAATCGGCAAAGAAGAAGTCAAATTATCACTCTTTGCAGATGATATGATACTATATGTGGAAAACCCAAAAGACTCCACTCCAAAACTGCTAAAACTTGTACAGGAATTCAGTAAAGTGTCAGGATATAAAATCAATGCACAGAAATCAGTTGCATTTCTCTACACCAACAGCAAGACAGAAGAAAGAGAAATTAAGGAGTCAATCCCATTTACAATTGCACCCAAAACCATAAGATACCTAGGAATAAACCTAACCAAAGAGACACAGAATCTATACTCAGAAAACTATAAAGTACTCATGAAAGAAATTGAGGAAGACACAAAGAAATGGAAAAATGTTCCATGCTCCTGGATTGGAAGAATAAATATTGTGAAAATGTCTATGCTACCTAAAGCAATCTACACATTTAATGCAATTCCTATCAAAGTACCATCCATCTTTTTCAAAGAAATGGAACAAATAATTATAAAATTTATATGGAACCAGAAAAGACCTCGAATAGCCAAAGGGATATTGAAAAAGAAAGCCAACGTTGGTGGCATCACAATTCCGGACTTCCAGCTCTATTACAAAGCTGTCATCATCAAGACAGCATGGTACTGGTGCAAAAACAGACACATAGATCAATAGAACAGAATAGAGAGCCCAGAAATAGACCCTCAACTCTACAGTCAACTAATCTTCGACAAAGCAGGAAAGAATGTCCAATGGAAAAAAGACAGACTCTTCAATAAATGGTGCTGGGAAAATTGGACAGCCACATGCAGAAAAATGAAATTGGACCATTTCCTTACACCACACACAAAAATAGACTCAAAATGGATAAAGGACCTCAATGTGCGAAAGGAATCCATCAAAATCCTTGAGGAGAACACAGGCAGCAACCTCTTCGACCTCAGCTGCAGCAATATCTTCCTAGGAACAACGCCAAAGGCAAGGGAAGCAAGGGCAAAAATGAACTATTGGGATTTCATCAAGATCAAAAGCTTTTGCACAGCAAAGGAAACAGTTAACAAAATCAAAAGACAACTGACATAATGGGAGAAGATATTTGCAAACGACATATCAGATAAAGGGCTAGTGTCCAGAATCTATAAAGAACTTAGCAAACTCAACACCCAAAGAACAAATAATCCAATCAAGAAATGGGCAGAGGACATGAACAGACATTTCTGCAAAGAAGACATCCAGATGGCCAACAGACACATGAAAAAGTGCTCCATATCACTCGGCATCAGGGAAATACAAATCAAAATCACAAGGAGATATCACCTCACACCAGTCAGAATAGCTAAAATCAACAAGTCAGGAAATGACAGATGCTGGCGAGGATGCGGAGAAAGGGGAACTCTCCTACACTGTTGGTGGGAATGCAAGCTGGTGCAGCCACTCTGGAAAACAGCATGGAGGTTCCTCAAAATGTTGAAAATAGAACTGCCCTATGACCCAGCAATTGCACTATTGGGTATTTACCCTAAAGATACAAACGTAGTGATCCAAAGGGGCACGTGCACCCGAATGTTTATAGCAGCAATGTCCACAATAGCCAAACTATGGAAAGAACCTAGATGTCCATCAACAGATGAATGGATCAAGAAGATGTGGTATATATACACAATGGAATACTATGCAGCCATCAAAAGAAATGAAATCTTGCCATTTGTGACGACATGGATGGAACTAGAGCGTATCATGCTTAGCGAAATAAGTCAAGCAGAGAAAGACAACTATCATATGATCTCCCTGATATGAGGAAGTGGTGATGCAACATGGGGGCTTAAGTGGGTAGGAGAAGAATAAATGAAACAAGATGGGATTGGGAGGGAGACAAACCATAAGTGACTCTTAATCTCACAAAACAAACTGAGGGTTGCTGGGGGGAGGGGGTTTGGGAGAAGGGGGTGGGATTATGGACACTGGGGAGGGTATGTGCTTTGGTGAGTGCTGTGAAGTGTGTAAACCTGGTGATTCACAGACCTGTACCGTTGGGGATAAAAACATATGTTTATAAAAAATAAAAAATTAAAAAAATAATAAAAAATTAAAAAAAATAGAAAAAAGAAAGGGAATTTGGGAATGAGGCTTAGAGAAAATTGGTCAAAGGAAGAGAACGAAGTAGCAAAGAAGGCAAGGGCTGCAAAGTGAAAGACAGTATTTTTTAAAGGCATAGCCCTATATAATGAGTATGCAGGGGGAAAGGAATGTTCTGCGCCAAAAGTGTACATTGATCTGAATGCAAACCAGAGTACACATAGATTTTTCTTATTTATTCAGTAAATAGTAAATAAAAAGTAAATAGGTTATAAACTACATGTTACTCTTGTTTGGGAGTTAAAACTCAGTAAGACAGAGATGGTAAAATTTCCAAGCTAGTTCTCACAGTGGGTTTAATTTAAACATTTCAAGTATATGTTAATGTAATTATGATTTCTACATTATAGTACTACAGATTTTATGCCCTAGTGACCTTTCATTTCAGAGAGTGTAGAGAAATAAGGGCTTTAAATTGTTGATAATATCAAATGTTACAATTCAGTTTCATCTCATTTGTAAAACTATAAGGTTGGATTACATGCTATTATTATCTCACAATTCATTTCTTTGGCTCCATTAAAGCAATTATATTATGTCTTCATGGAGAATGGAGAAGTGCCCATCTATATCTGGAGCATCAGAACAAGCTTTTTTTCACAGACTATCACATTTTTAGAGACTACGTAAGATTTAAGAGGAGGGAAACCACAGATAACAAAATAAATCTGTCATAAATTAAACAGCCCCATCCTTGCATGACTATAGAGACAACTCATGCCAGTTAACATACAGAAAAAGAACATTTTTACAAACATCCAAATTTTTGGTAAGTATAATCTTGATCTCCAACCCATCGCATAAGTATAAACACTGATTTATACTTTCTAGGCAATTAAATTAAACCAACAAAATTTCCCCTTGTTTAACCAAAAGAAAAGAAAAATGGGTAATGATCATTATAATGAATAAAAATGCACAGTAAAGTGAGAAATTGAAAAAAAAATTTGAACAGAAACACTAGAATAGGACCAGTGACAAGAACACTGACTTTTGCTCATCTCTATGTTATTCTCATTGCATAGTTATGTTTTTTAAAAATGATATTAGTTTTACATATATTGAATTAGAGATAATTTTAGTAAGAGCTATCTAAACAGAAATAGATGTTTGGAAAATATTGATATGGAGTTGGTGGTCGAAGATTTTTAAATAATTGCATTCATTTTATCATCATGATAGAAAAATAAATATTTGTTGGTCACTCCTTTCTATGGAATCTTTTCTGTTATGTGAACACATCATAAATGGTACTAACTTAGGGACTTTGTGGTTACTACTCCCTCAGTTTGGGAATTTCCCTCAACATATTTGTTGAGCCAATTTCCTGAAATTTTCAATTTCTTACTCATATGTCACTTATCAAATGAAGCACAAAGTCATTGTCTTTATAAAATTCTATATGACATTTTCAGAAGGATAATGTGAGCAGTTCCACAGACCCTCTCCCCAGCCAAACAACCATAATTCATAAAACATTATTTCAAAAGACAGCATTTAAAGTCTCTGGAAATTGTTCTAAGAATTATATGACTGAATCATTACTGTAAGTGAACTAATATTTATTACGGTAAATCTGCCAAGTCTTGGTAAAAAAAAAATAAAAATAAAATAAATAAATCAAATAAAATAAAACAAAATTGAAATTCTATGCCATTTAAGATAGGAGTCACTTTCTCCACATCTGACAAATGTCCATGATGTATACTCACAGAGCACGAGAACACAGGGCTCCCTCTCTGTTTAGCACTTAGCTCTGTTCCAGGAAAGACAGATTGAAAGATGTGTGAATACCTTCCTCCAACCAGTATAGAGCAGAAGCTCTTCCTCATGGATGACAGACTTAGAATGCTGAGCCCTGACCATTTTGCTTCAGCTTGCTGGTAAAATAGAGGTTCCATGCTGGATGGAATAAGCCAAGAAACCCTGGTAATCTCACCTTATGGAGACTCCAAAGGTAAGGCATCACTCCAAGAGAAGCAGTTGTCATGCCTGCCCCTGGGTCTGGAGACTAGTAAAACAGTTTTATCCATGGAGCAAGGCAGGCCATATGAACAGACTTCTACAACCATCTCATTGGGAAGAAACTTCTTTAGGAACAGAGTTTGGGGAAGTTCAGGCCTGAGACTATTATTGAAAATGATGTCTGTGTTGGTGATAAGGAACTAAGAGGAGGCAGGTAGCTCCATGAGATGAAAAATCCAAAGCATAGACCACCTAGAAATTTAATAAAAGGAACTATGAAAAGAAACCACTGAAGTGTCTTTCCAAAATAAGAGCAAACCTCTAAAAGTGGCCTTAAATACTGCCCCTGTGAAGAAGCCTGTATTTAGTTGTATTATTAAATATATGATAAGTATATAACATATGCTATATTATATATTATGTACAATTATATAAAATATGATACACTGCAAAGCAATTTATTACCTAAGACATTGCCAAAAAATAAACAACAACAAAAAACATAGAACAGGCAACCAGCAATTAATAGAGGCACATAACAGGGTCGGATAACAACAGATGCAGACAGCTTAACAGAAAAGTCAGGGAAAAAGTCAGTCAAAGACAACCCTAGAAAAACCACTGTCATCCTGGGGTAGCTGTGCACACATCAATCTGTGTCATGTGAGAAGCAACACTGGAGAATGCACATTGTGGAGGTAATACACATCACTAAAACAGTCCAGCCAAATCACTAAACAAATAAGCAAACAAACAACAACAAGAAGCCCTAGAGTTGGTGGGTCAGTATACAGAATTATACATTATCTAAAATGTCCATTTTCAAGAAAAAAGAGAATTCAAAGAAACAGAAGTGTGTAACCCATAAATAAGGACAAAAGCATGCAACAGAAAGTGCCTTTGAGAAGGATTACTTGTTAGACTCAGCAAATAAGACATTATTTGTTATAAAAAATTCAAAGAACAAAAAGAAACCATACTTACACAAGTGTAGGAAAGTATGATGAAAATGTGTCGAGTAGAGAATATTGATAAAAAGCTTGAAAATACAAAAAAAAAGAACCAATGGAAATTCTGAAATTGAAAGGTACAATAACTAAAATGATAAATCAATAGTTGATTAGTGCTGGCAGAAGAAGGAATCTGCAAACTTGGAGACAGATCAATAGAGATTTTGCAATTTGCATAACAGAACAAAATAATAAATGAAAATGAAGAGTGTTTCAGAAAAATATGATAAGCCAACTGGGACATCAATATATCAAAAATCAGAGAAAAGAGAGTAAATAAAAATAATTAGAAAAATAATAACGAAAGCCTTCTAAAATTATATGGAAAATATTAATCCACACATCAAAGAATCTCAACTAACTCCAAATAAGGTGAATCAAAGAGATTCATATCTAGACTAACTGTTATAAAAATGTTGAGAGACAGAGGAAATCTTGAAAAATACAAGAGAAAAATAGCTTACCACTTACAAACAAACCCCAATAAAAATAATGCTACTTCTCATCAGAAAAAAAAAAAAAAAAAAGGAAGCCAGAAGGCATTGAGACATCATATTCAAAGTACTGGGGTGGGGGGGAAGCCTGTCATCTTATATCCTTATATACCTGTCAATCTTGTATATAGTAAATCTATATTTCAATAATGGAGGCAAATAAACAAAAATTGAAAAAATTCATCATTAGCAAAATTTTACTATGCTAAATAGTAATAGAAATTTTCAGGCTGAAATAATGAAACACCAGACAGTAATTAAAATCCACATTTCCACATTTAAAAAAAAAAAAAAAAGAGTACCATTAATGGTGATCTAGGAACTAAATATAAAACAGTATGAGTGCATATTTCTACTACTTTGAATCTCAAATAAAATAACAGCATAAAGCAACATGTATTGTTGAGAATAAAGGAAACAAAAAAAAAGTTGCAGTGGGGGTGGGGGAGTGTACATTTTTTCAGAACAAGAAAATGGTGCCAGGTGGTAAACCAAATTCTTAGAAACACATGAAGACACCTGGAAATGGTACAGAAACTCTTAAAAGCATGTATTTACTCTCGTTTTTTTTTCTTATCTCCTTTAAACTCATAAAATTATGTAAAATAATAATAATAATAATAACAAGGTATTGCTGGTTTTTTCATATATACTGATATAATATTGTATAAAACCAGTATCATAATAAGGGAGATGAGGGAATAGTGGTATATAGGAGCTAATTTCTATATCTAATGGAAATTCTGAGAAGAGTAGATTTATATTATAAATCTTAGAATATTACTACTAAGAATATAATTAAAAAATTATAGTGAAGAAGTCATTAAAGGATTTATAATGTTACATTAGAAAGTATTTATTTAATACAAAAGAATTGGAGAGGTTTATAGAGGAACAAAAATCCATAAGAAATTTAGAAAACAAAATAGCAGATGTGAAAATGACATATCAATAATTACATTAACTGTAAATGGATGAAAGCATCCAATGAAAAGGAGAATTATCCCACAGGATAAAAATATAAAACCGGGGCACCTGGGTGGCTCAGTGGGTTAAGCCACTGCCTTTGGCTCAGGTCATGATCTCAGGGTCCTGGGATCGAGTCCCGCATCGGGCACTCTGCTCAGCTGGGAACCTGCTTCCCTCTCTCTCTCTGCCTGCCTCTCCATCTACTTGTGATCTCTGTCAAATGAATAAATAAAATCTTTAAAAAATATATATATAAAACCAACTACATGTTCCATATACAAGATATACTTAGTTTAAAGGATACAAATAGGTTGAAAATAAGTGGATAGAAGAAGACTGTAGACACCAATTTTTTTAAAAGAAGATGTCAAGTTAGTTAGCAAACAAAACCTTTATGCTAAACAATGGAAAGCAAAGAGAAAACTAAACCTAAAACTAACAGAGACAAGGAAATAATAAAGATTAAAATGGAAATTAACGAAACGGAGAAAATCATAAAATCAAAGTTGGTTCTTTTAAAAAAGACAAAGACAAATCCCTAGTGGACTGACCAAAGAAAATAGAAAGATATAAACTCTAAAATCAAGAAGAAAAGAGGGGACAATAATTCTGACTCAGAAAGGAAAAGTGATTACTAAATAATACTGTGAGCAACAAAATATGCCAACAATTTAGAAAACCTAGATGAAATGCACTAATTCCTAAAAATGTGCAAATTTCTAAAACTGGGTCAAGAAAATATAGAGACTTGGAATACAACTACAGCAAAGACATTGACTTAATATAATCCCATAAAGGAAAACTCAGACCTAGATAGCTTCGCTGATGAATATTACCAAATATTTAACAAGAATTTGAGAAGAATTACTTCTAATTCTCCAAAAATCTTTAAAAATGCATAAGAGAAAAAAAAAAAAGAAACAAGTATTCTGGAAACCAGAACTATTCTGATGCCAGAACCAAAGATATCACAAGAAAAATAATAGACAATATCTTTTATAGACCAAAAAGTCCTCACAAAATATTAGTTTACCAAACCCAGTATGCATAAAAAGGAGTATACACCATGATTAATTGGGATTTATTCCAGAATTCTATGTTGTTTTAATATCTTAAAATCAATCATGTAATAAATAGCAATAATCGCGCCTCGGATAAACCTCATTGGCTATGATACTGCCACTGCGCAAAGCTATTCATGTAATAAATAGAAAAACATATTTGTATTTAACAAAGACAAAAACCATAGGATCATCAGAGTAGATACATAAAAAGCATTTGAAAAAAATGGAACAAACTTTTATGATAAAAAACAATAATATGCTTATGGATTAGAATACTTAATACTATTAGGATACGATAATCTGTAAATCTGTAAATTTACAAATTCATAGTAATCCCAGGTGGCTTTTGCAGCAACCTTTTTTTTTGAGAGTCCAGAAATAAACCTTCATGATCAATTGGTATTTTTCAAAGGCCAAGACAATTCAATCCTTAATGAATAGTCTTTTCAACAAATAGTTCTGGGGCAACTGATACCCACATGTAAAGAACAGAATTCCTTCCTCACCGTGCACAAAAAATAACTTAAAATAAATCATAAATTTAAATATAAATCATGAATTTTAATATAAGAGCTAAGTGTATAAAGCTCTTAGGTTAAATACAGGAATAAATCTAGTGAACTGTATTTAGGCAAAGAGACCTCTTAGATATGACACAAAAAGCAAAAGCAACAAAAGATAAAAGTAGATAAATTGGACTTCATCAAAATTTAACAATGTTTTGTTTTAAAAGATTACATCAAAAAAGTGAAAAGGCAGCCCACGGGATAGAAGAAAATATTTGCAAATCATATTTATATAAGAAACTTGTATCAAGAACATAAAAGGATCAATTATAACTCTATGATAAAAAGGATTTCTTGTTTAAAAAAATGTAAAAAGTATCTGAATAGATATTCCCCACAGGAAATATGCAAATTGACAACAAGCACCTAAAATGATGTGTAACATCATTAACCATTAGGAAATGCAACCCAAAATCTCAAAGAGCTACCACCACACACACACACTGGATATATATAATAAAAAATGGTAGATGATAAAAATGATTGGTGAGGATGTGGAGAAACTGAAACCAGTATAGATAGTATGTAGGAATGTAAAATGGTACAGACATTTTGAAAAATATCTGATAGTCCCTCAAAAAATTCAGGATAGACCTTATCATATGACCAGAAATTTTACTCATATGCACATATTCCTCTGTGATATCTTTCACTCTCACTCTCTCTCATATACATAAACAAAATCTTTAAAAAAAAGATTTTTTCACAACTCTATGAATATACTAAAAACCACAAATTTCACATTCTAAAGCAATTAATTGTATTGTATATGAATTATATCTAAAGGGTGCCTTAACAAACAAAAATCAAGTTAACCCTCAAACTTTGTCATAAACCTACCAATTCTGATTATCTTGGCCTTATACTATTTTTTTTTTAAAGCTTATAAAGACCTAACATACTGCACAATTTACTTATTTATATTGAAGTCCTTCTCTTCTGAACTGTAATATAGCCTTCATGTAGGCAGGGATTTTTTTTTTAGGCCCTAGTGAAACCACATAAAGTTGAACAAAAATCAAAATGGCTGCACTAATGCTTCTGCAAAGCTGAATTTTGAGCTAAGTAACCCTCTTACTCTCTTCAGCAAACCTGCCCTCTTCCTTTCTTATCCTTTTTTTTTTTTTTTTTTCAGGAACCCAGTGCCACTCTAATGTCTTGACAAGGCTGGGGAGCACATACAAAACTTCTGACCAAACCAGCGAGATCTAACATATTCCCCATAACCACCCTCCCCACCCCCGATTCTTCCTCTGGTATGGCTTGCAGTTTTTGAAGGCCATAGCTAGCTGCAGCCTCCTTTTCTTGGCAAAGCAGTAAAGCTATTGTTCCTCTTTATCCTGAACTCTGTCCTGCAGTATATTTTGGCTTACAATCATGGAGGTCAGTTTTCAACAACACTGTTTTTTTTTTTTTTTCCCATTGATATATTTCAAGGGCATGGAAAATGCTTAGCATACAGTAGTAGTACTATCAGCATATCTTCCTCAAAATATATGACATATAAAGGGAGGGATGATGACTTTACATGGAGAAGTCCAAGAAACACTAATTACTGTTAACATCAACAGGGACTAGAAAGGTCTACATAGCACCTACATAATGTGATGCTGTTGGAAGTGGTAAGAATCAATTCGCAATGATCCCACCCAGAGGGTATTGCCAAAGTCTGGTCCCGAGAAAATATTGAGCAGGAATACAAACACGATCATTCTACAGCGTGGTAAGCCTTTGTCATGTATAACTGTCAAAGATGTGGAAGACAGGGAAAGACAAGAGAGAAATAGTCCAGAAATAAGTAAATTTTTTGAGATATGACAACTAAATATAATGTTTCTTCTGAATAGGACCTTAGCACAGAGTGGGAAAGAGACTTTGTTGGGATAGCTGGTATAATCTAAATGAGATTTGGGATGCTGGTTTTCTGATGGAGAGTTTTGAACCATTATAAAATTAGAACATCCCCTTGTTTTTAGATGCACTGCATTCAATATATCTAAGCATAATAAAACATCATATTTAAAAGATATATTCCTCTTCCCCAGCTCTTTCTATGTCCTGAAAAAAAGAAGGAGAAAAAGAAAAAGAGGAAAAAAGAGGAGTGGAAAGGCGAGAGGGAGGATAAGATGCTAACAATGGTAGGATCTGGGATAAATAGTGTCTGTGATAAACTGGGTTCTGAGTGTTCTTGGTATCATTCTTGTAACTGTTCTATAGGTTTGAAACTATATAAATATGGGGAAATAGTAAAAGGTGATAAAATGGTTGAATGTGTGAAAGAATGAATTGTACTACATGATGAAGTATAGATGCGGGAGTGCAAATAAACAACTGAATGGGGGTGCCTGGGTGGCTTAGATGGTTAAGCATCTGCCTTCAGCTCAAATTATGATCCCTGGGATTGAGCCCTGACTCAGGCTCCCTGCTCAGCTGGGGAGTCTCCTTCTCCCTCTGCCTTCCTCCTGGCTTGTGCTGTCTCTCTTTCTAAAATAAATAAATGAAATTTTTTAAAAAAAATAAACAATTGACTGTATAAAATGTTCATCTTAATGAGAAAAGTTGGAAAATAGAAGGAAAATGTGAATTATGCAAATGAGAATATCAAAATAGAATACTGTAAGAGGTTTTTCTGGTACATGAGAATAATCAAAATTGCTAAATTCCACTGAGATTTCAAAGAAAACATTTGCAGGTGATAACTTGATAATGTTCATCTGTATTTCTATTTTATCAGTTGAGCCTTTTATGTGCTTTATATTCAGGGATCCAGGGAAAGAGAAAAATGAAAGGATATTCTCTAACACTTCATCAGAATAAAGATTTATCTGACAAGGACTCATGGAAACCAGTATAGTCATGTGATAGTTTTTATTACAAAAAAAATATGACATGGATATTCAGTGAAACTTGGTTAAGAGAGATAATTTATCTTACTTTACCATGTCATTTATTTAATTAAGTTAGTTTTCTAAGATAAGGAATTTCAAAAATTGGAGTTCCCTCACACCTTTAAAAAGCACAGAAGCAGAGATACTGTCCTTCCTTTTCTTCTTCTTCTGATGAATTCTAAGTCATTCTTTAATAATTAATCAGTATTTTTTCTTTCTAAGGATTGTCTGGTACAGTCTGACTGAGTTCTCCATATGCTGCTCTGCTGCACATCTCTGTCTCTTTCTGTAATGTAGCACACATTACATTTTCTGACAATATTCCCACACTACTTTATTGCAAGTTTCTCAGAGATAGATAAGAAAGATAAGCTCAGACATTAGAATATGGCTGGTGCATAATAGATAACTGAAATAGATAACTGAAAACTTGAGAGATGAAAGAAAAATGAATAAATCTAGCATAATGCTCCACTCACAGTCTTTAAATCAGTAAAGAATGTTGACTGATACTAAATTGAAACATCAGCAGGTAATGCCCCAAAGGGAGAAGGAGGAATTACCAACAACTCTCTACTACTCCCATCAAATAGCTCTTTTATTCTGTGGGAGCATACTTGATACTCTGACCTTCTCAGAAAAACACTGCCCTACTGAATCTTAGTTTGATTTGTGCGTTTGTCTCTTACTGTCTGTTGCTCAAAGACTCTCGTTTAAAGTCTAAGACAGAGTAAGGAAAGCAAGGAGTCATGAAAATTAGGATATTTATGTTTTTGCTTGCCAACTAAGGAGTGCAGCTTTCTCAAAAGAGAAAAATAATAAATATTTGATTAAAGAAAAAATGTATTAATAAATTTCATCATTAGATTTTAGAATAAATCATTATTAGTTAAATATAACACTGAAGCTTGTTTAAACTACAGGTGGCTAATGGTAGTATTTTCATAATTATTTTGTGTCTATTTAAAAGATTATTAGCTACAAATTTTCTAAGAATAAAGGAAGATAAGACTGCTCTAAGTATCATACTGTTATTTGATAAGGTTGTCTTACTACACAGACAGAAATTTTAGTTCTATAGTGATGTGTAAACTATGTTATTGTAAATTGTTTATAATCATTGCCTATTAAAGAAAGGTACAATGTTCAATCCAGGAAGAATCTTGAGGATACAAGTATGGTGTACAGTGACATAAATGTTAAATGTCAAAGGTTAATATACTCTATTTTTTTCTCAAATACACTAATATTGAACTAAAAATACCATCATTGTCATAAACCCCATGAAATCCATTATAATTCATGAGGAACAAATGGTCTTTCAGAGATGGAGGAGGTAACTCAGTAACTGACCAGAAATGAGACTGAATATTTAACTTTACATGACTAGCCAATTGTTCCATTCAGTTTTTTAAAATAGAAAATTGTAGCTGTGGGTGCCTGGGTGGCCCAGTCCTTTAAGCATGGGACTCCTGATTTCAGCTCAGGTCATGATCTCAGGGTCTTAAGATCGAGCCCACACTCAATGTGGAGCCTGCTTGTCCTTCTCCCCCTGCCTGTGCTCTCTCTCTCTCAAATAAGCAAATAAATAAAATCTTTAAAAAAGTTGTAGTTGTGGGGTACCTGGGTGGCTCAGTCAGTTAGGTAACCAACTTTTGATTTTGGCTCAGGTCATAGTCTCCAGGTCATGAAACCAAGCCCTGCCCCAGGCTCCATATTCCGCACAGAATCTGCTTGTGTTGGTTTCTCTGCCCCTCTCCCTGACCATGCATGCACTCATAAATAAATAAATAGAATCTTCAAAAGAATTTTAGTTTTATATATGTTTTAAATATTATTTGCTTAAAACAGGATTATCAGGCAAGAAAAACATAAAAAACAAAAATGTCCACTGTTCAGACCCATTAAGAATGCTTAATGAGATAGCCAATTGTAAGATAAATAAAAAACCAGTTTTATTCTCCAACACCAGTCTGAAAGATAGCCTAGGCTTTATCACAGAAAATGATTCTGAAATCTGAATGATATAACTACACAAACATCCAATCACATATTCAAAAAAGAAAAAATGTGGGCATCTACTTCCCATTCATCAGGACATGTTTAAACTAAAACAAATTTTACAGAGTGTTAGTTGCATTTTGGGGTGTTACATCATTCCTTAAACCATAGACAATGTATAAAAGAAGAAAGTGATGTTTTGCTGTTAATGTTATAATTTTTAAAAAATTATTATCTTCTAACAGTGTTTCTAATTGTATTTCCACTATATGAAGGTCTACTATCTTGTAATGATTTATCAGGATTTGGGTGGGAATTGACTCTCTGATGATGTATATTCTATATTTTATAAGGTTGTGGGCTATAAGAGTATACACATTTGTCATAACTATTAAAATACTTAAAATCTATGCATTTCACTCTATGCAATTCATGTCTTAATTCTTAACAGTTAAAAAAATGACATGCAGGATATGTTAGAAATTTGCTACTTCTTGAACTTCTCAACTCAATAAAGCATATATATAATTCAGTGGTTAAAAAGTCACAGAAATCTAAACTATGAAAGCAGGGGTGATAGATTTCTTATACAGAGTAAATTCTAGTTCTCCTGCTTTGGCTAGATTTTAAAAAATTAAGGCTATATTTAACATCAATATACCTGCATTGATTTCTGTAACTTTCTCTTCATACATAAATAGATAATTAAGCCCCTGATGATGGAAATCCATTTTCTATTAAACCAAACTTCTTTTAATAGTAACAACACAACTATTTATTTTGTGCCTTAAAATGCATATGAAACTTGGGTGTGAGGTATTAGAAATACATTTAATTAGAGTCTGGATGTGTATGATTTTGACACTCAAAAAGATGAGATTGGTATAATAATAAAAGATAAACCAATTTTAAAATGTTTTCATTTTCAACTGTATTATATCTAAAGGCACTAGTGAAAACTCCTCTATGAAAAATGAAATATGACAACACAAGTTTAAATTAGAATATGAGATACAGAAAAATAATATTTTCAGTTTGTAAGATTCTTGCATTAGGTATCAAAACAATACCAGCAAAAATCTTAAATAATGAACAATGTAGATCAAACATGATAAATTGCCTTCCAAAAGAGAATGCCAAAAGAAATAGAAAATAAATTTCCTCTGAAAACAAAATGCACCACATTTAAAAAGAAAAGACTGTCATCATAGTACAACTTTAATGTCATCTCTGTAATTTCACATATCATGCTGATAGATGGCGTATGATATTTGACATGGCAAAAATTTCAAAGATTCCAATCTAGAAGATGGTATTGTAATGAAAACTGAGACAAGCTGCCTTCTAAGCTAAACATCTTAGTTTCAAAGAATTCATATAAGCAATACTATCCTAAAATATATTATTCTAATTAAGGAAATACACATAATTTAGAATGAAGTAAATTTTGCTAATTTGATCATATTTGACTAAAAGTCCATTGAAATCAGGCAATTTAAGTCATAAAAGACATGACATTTATATGAACAAAAGGATTTTGTTATCACCTGTGTGTTTTTTTATCAAAAATGGCTAACTGCTTAACTTCTCAGAGAACCTAAATAAGTAAATATTTTTTAAATATGTCCAAAGGCTTGTATTTTGTTGAGTAGTTGGTGAGGAACAATATGAGAAATTAGTCAGAAACATGTCTGTAGTTTTAGTTCTCTACTTCCTTATATCTTTGGACATGTTGGTACTTGTCTCAGAGACTGTGCTTTTGAGTACATAAAGTAGAAATTGCAGTATTTATTTCATGTGGTTGACGAAAAAGTTAAATCAAAATATTAAAGTTTTAGACAAGTGACTTGCTAATGGTGGCAGATTAATAAATACTATTTTTAAATTTTTACTATTTTTTAAATATGCAATTGTTGAAAATGTTTATTATACACATTTTTAGTATTGTGAATATACATAAATAACCTTTCTTTAATATTATAGTTCTAGTGTTTGGTTAAGTATAAATTAGATTAATAAAAATGCATTATACATAGTATGTATCATAAGGCATGGAAAGCCAGTCAACATAAGAGACATTTATGCCGCATTAGAAACACTGGAATTCTACTCTTTCATCATATTTTTGTGACGTAGTTTTTTCATCAGAAAATGGGATTAATGGCTATCAGACACATGAAAAAATGTTCATTATCACTAGCCATCAGGGAGATTCAAATTAAAACCACATTGAGATATCATCTTACACCAGTTAGCATGGCCAAAATTAGCAAGACAGGAAACAACGTGGCATTGGAGGGGATGTGGAGAAAGGGGAACCCTCTTCCACTGTTGGTGGGAATGCAAGTTGGTGCAGCCTCTTTGGAGAACAGTGTGGAGATTCCTCAAGAAATTAAAAATAGAACTTCCCTATGACCCTGCCATTGCACTACTGGGTATTTACCCCAAAGATACAGATGTCGTGAAAAGAAGGGCCATCTGTACCCCAATGTTTATAGCAACAATGGCCACGGTTGCCAAACTGTGGAAAGAACCAAGATGCCCTTCAACGGATGAATGGATAAGGAAGATGTGGTCCATATACACTATGGAATATTATGCCTCCATCAGAAAGGACGAATACCCAACTTTTGTAGCAACATGGACAGGACTAGAAGAGATTATGCTGAATGAAATAAGTCAAGCAGAGAGAGTCAATTATCATATGGTTTCACTTATTTGTGGAGCATAACAAATAGCATGGAGGACATGGGGAGTTAGAGAGGAGAAGGGAGTTGGGGGAAATTGGAAGGGTAGGTGAACCATGAGAGACATGGACTCTGAAAAACAATCTGGGGGGTTTGAAGGGGTGGGGGATGGGAGGTCGGGGTACCAGGTGGTGGGTATTGTAGAGGGCACAGATTGCATGGAGCACTGGGTGTGGTACAAAAACAATGAATACTGTTATGCTGAAAATAAATTTTAAAAAATTAAGAAAAAAAAAGAAAATGGGATTAAAATGCCATAAGATAAAGTCATGACATTTAATACTAATATTTACACTTAAAAAGTGGCACAGTACAATAAAATGCTTTAATTCATGGACAACCCCCACATATCTAATATTACACATTACCAAGTTGCATCAGGTTTTTGCATTATTATAATCCTGAATATCCCTAATAATTTATTCCATAATTTTTTATGTTCCCTTAAGATTCACCTCTGAGTTGCAATTATAGTAAACTATACTTACCATCCTATTTTTGATATTATGATACATAATGATTTAAAACTAATATTTTCCACAGATTCACTTATACAGAGAACTGCTTTGAAAAGGTGCATTTATATAAAATGAGCATTTGCTTCAGTTGATTAAAGAGCTCAATGGAGATTGTATTCTTTCATACCACTTTAATTTTCATTTGTAACTGAGAATTCCTAAACTCGTAAGGAATATAATTTAACTAGGAGAAAAACTATTCAATAGCAAGTTCTGAGATATAAAAATGACAATTTATACTTCCACTGATATTTCTTCCATCCATATAAATAGTCTCAACTAATTGCTTTGTCTTTTAAAAATATCTTTAAAAAAGCACTTTGAGATATACAGGTAAGTTCTTTTGAATAGAATTATCATCTCAAATCCTCTATAACTTAATTGAAAACGATAGAAGTTATTTTTTGTTGTTTTTTAAATTTTTTTTCTTTTTTTAATTTTAGAAAGAGTGCACAAGCACTGGGAGGGCAAGGAGAGGGACAAGAGCACTCTACATCGAACTCAGAGCCCAACCTGGGGCTCAATCCCAAAATGTTGAGATCAGGACCTGAGCCAAAATCAAGAGTCTGCTGCTCAACCAAACCCCCTGAGAGGAGGTTTTCTTACCTAATTTGTCTTTTCATTTAACTTCCGGAAATATACAGATGATAACAGCTTTCTTAGAATACACTGAAGTTTGACTGATACCAATAAGTTCTAATTCTTACATTTTTTTGAGAGAAAGGAATAAGAATTATTTTTGTAAAATGCTTTTTTACAAAACAGATAATCATAGAGGTGAAAAAAGAAGAGAGAGGGGGGCAAACGATAAAACAGACTCTTAGCTATAGTGAACAAACTGAAGTTTTGGGGGGTGAGGATTGTGGGGGATGAGCTAAATGGGTGAGGGGTATTGAGGAGGGTACTTGTTGTGATGAGCACTGGGTGTTATACATAAGTGATGAATCACTAAATTCTACTACTGAAACTAATATTACACTAAATGTTAACTAAATGGAACTTAAATAAAAACTTTGAAACAAAAATAAATAAATAATAAACAAATAAGATAAAATGCTTTCTTTAAAATTGCTTTCTTCAGGAAATAAAAAGTTCCAGAAACATAAGAAATGCTTGACTTTCTTTCAATGCCCATATGTAGGTATTTTAAATGGTATCATATATTAAAGTGTGTTTTTTAAAAAGACTCTCGAATACTAAAGGATTGGGCACATTAAAAACAGAATCAATGTGTCAATATGATACACTTAACCTGTTTTGCTTCATATTACATAATGAAACTTTTGATTACAAGCTTATTTTAACAGATTGTTACAAATGCTGCCAGAGTAGCATATATAAAGAAAAAAGAAGCAGGATTTGGAAGAATAAGTTTAGATTTTTCTTTCCATGCAGTTTGAGTGTGTTCATGCACACTACACATACTATATCAGAGGATTCTGTTTGCTGCTTCATAAAGGATTATACAAGCTGTTTCCACTAGTTCATAGGGATACCGAAAAGATGAAATAATTAATTTATGTCAAAGTGCTTCGTAAGTTGAGAATATAAGATGGTGCTGTTTCTAGCATAACTATATTATTTATCATTGTCATCATCATCATCATCATCATCATACATAAATAGGTGCCAGTATAAACCTAAACATAAAGCTGATCTCTGATGCTTTCATATGGTAAAGTTTTCTGAATTTATTACCTTTGATTTTAGAGTATCCTAGCACCAGGAATCCACTACTAAGAATGGAGAGGCACACTGATCCAAAACTATTGATCATTCTCAGTTTTCTATGACCTATGAAAGAGCAGAATTTTATCCTGCTTCCTATTATGTTTTTAGCCCTTTCCTGCTTTTACAAACCAGCTCAATACAATGATTAGAATGACTTTTAAACCAATATTAGCCTGAGGGAAAATTTTAACTGCTACTGTAGAACACAATACTTAGTATCAAGCAGGAAAAAACACTATTCCTATGGTGAATAATTAAAAATTATGTTAAAATACTATAAAAAAGGGGCACCTGGGTGGCTCAGTTGGTTAAGCAACTGCCTTCGGCTCAGGTCACGGCCCAGGAGTCCCGGGATGGAGTCCCGCATCAGGCTCCCAGCTCCATGGGGAGTCTGCTTTTCCCTCTGACCTCGCCTCTCATGCTCTCTCTCACTGTCTCTCTCTCAAATAAATAAATAAAATCTTAAAAAAAATACTATAAAAATTGCAATTTTAAAATATAAATGTGGATCACTAGATGCAGAAAAAGCATTTGACAAAGTACAGCATCCTTTCTTGATTAAAATTCTTTGCAATGTAGGGATAGAGGGTACCTACCTCAATATCATAAAGGTCATCTATGAAAAACCCACAACAAATATCATTCTCAATGGGGAAGAACTGAAAGCTTTTCCCTTAAGGTCATGAACACAGCAGGAATGTTCACTATCACCACTGGTATTCAACACAGTACTAGTAGTCCTAGCCTTAGCAATCAGACAACAAAAAGAAATAAAATGCATCCGAGTCAGCAAAGAAGTCAAATTCTCACTCTTTGCAGATGATATGATACTTTGTGTGGAAAACCCAAAAGAACTCATACAGGAATTCATTAAATTGTCAGGATATTAAATCAATGCACAGAAACCAGTTGCATTTCTATACACCAACAACACAGAAGAAAGAGAAATTAAGGAGTCAATCCCATTTACCCCAAATCATTAGATACCTAGGAATAAATCTAACCAAAAAGGCAAAGAATCTGTACTCAGAAAACTATAGAATACTCATGAAAGAGATTGAGGAAGACACAAAGACACATGGAAAAATGTTCCATGCTCATGGATTGGAAGAACAAATATTGTGAAAATGTCTATGCTACCTAAAGCAATCTACACATTTAATGCAATCCCTATCAAAATACCATCAACTTTTTTCAAAGAAATGGAACAAATAACCCTAAAATTTGAATGGAACCAGAAAAGTTCCAAACCCAAATAGCTAAAGGAATGTTGAAAAATAAAACCAAAGCTAGTGGCATCCCAATTCCACGCTTTAAGTTCTGTTACAAAGCTGTAATATCAAAACAGTATGGTACTGGCACAAGAACAGACACATAGATCAATGGAACAGAATAGAGAGCCCGGAAATGGTCCCCTAACTCTAGGGTCAACTAATCTTCAACAAAGCAGGAAAGAATGTCCAATGGAAAAAAGACAGTCTCTTCAACAAATGGTGTTGGGAAAATTGGACAGCCACTTGCAGAAAAATGAAACTGGAACATTTCCTTACACCACACACAAAAATAGACTCAAAATGGATGAAAGATCTCAATGTGAAAAAGGAATCCATCAAAATCCTTGAGGATAACACAGGCAGCAACTTCTTCAACCTCAGCTGCAGCAACTTCTTCCTAGAAACATCGCCAAAGCAAGGGAAGCAAGGGCAAAAATGAACTATTGGGACTTCATCAAGATCAAAAGCTTTTGCACAGCAAAGGAAACAGACAACAAAACCAAAAGACAACTGAGAGTGTGGAAGAAGATATTCACAAATGACATATCAGACAAAGGGCTAGTATCCAAAATCTATAAAGAACTTGTCAAACTCAAAACCCAAAGAATAAATAATCCAATCAAGAAATGGGCAGAGGACATGAACAGACATTTCTGTAAAGACAGCATCCAAATGGACAACAGAGATAATTGAAAAAATGCTCCACATCACTCGGCATCAGGAAATTACAGATCAAAACCTCAATGACATTCCACCTCACACCAGTCAGAATGGCTAAAATTAGCAAGTCAGGAAATGACAGATGTTGGTGAAAATGTGAAGAAAGATGACCCCTCCTACAATGTGGATGGGAATGCAAGCTAGTATAGCCACTCTGGAAAACAGTATGGAGGTTCCTCAAAGACTTGAAAATAGAGCTATCCTACAACCCAGTGATTTTACTACTGGATGTATGCCCCAAAGATACAAATGTAGTAGTGATCTGAAGGGGCATGTGTACCCCAATGTTGATAGCAGCAATGTCCATAGTAGCCAAACTATGGAAAAAGCCTAGATGTCCAACAACAAGACGATGTAGAATATATACACACAATGGAATATTATGCAGCCATCAAAAATGATATCTTGCCATTTGCAATGATATGGATGGAACTAGAACTTGTTTCACTAAATGAAATATGTCAGAGAAAGACAATTATCATGTGATCTCACTGATATGAGGAATTTGAGAAGCAAGACAGAGAATCACAGAGGAAGGGAGGGAAAAATGAAACAAGATGGAACAAAAGAGGGAGACAAACCATAAGAGACTCTTAATCTCTGGAAACAAACTGAGGGTGCTGGTGTTGAGGGGGGTGAGAGGGATGGGATGGCTGGGGGATGGACATTAGGGAGGGTAGGGTATGTGCTGTGGTGAGTGCTGTGAATTGTGTAAGACTTTTGATTCATAGACCTGTACCCCTGAAACAAATAATACATTATATGTAAATAAGAAAAAATAATAAAATAAATTATAAATGTGGAAAATTGAGTCTTTTGAATATTATTATAAATAATATAACAATAACCATTTTTGCTAAAAGTAAAATAAATGCTGAGGCATATTTCATTACTTTCATTCATTCATTCAAATAAATGTATTGATCATCTACATTAGCTTTATGGACTACTAAGTCAGACCTTTGTGTAGACCTTTTCCTCTTGTTCAGTGAAGACAACCAAAAATCATACTAACAATGAAGCAAGGGAGCTGATGGAAATATATTATTTATATATATATATATATATATATATATATATATATATATATATGCAAAGAGGAGAAACTTCCATAGGCCCAAAAAGACCAAAAGACTTAATAAAAAATGAGATTATTAAATATCAGTATAAAAGCATTATGACATATATGCAAAAAATAACAGAGACCCAAAATATATGAAGCACATGTTGAAAGAAGTGAAATAAATTGTTCCACAGTTTATTGGAAACTTCAATACATAACTTTCAGTCATAGATACAGCATCTAGACAGAAGATCAATAAGGAAATTAAGGGTTTGAACAACATTAAAGATGAACTAGATCTAAAAACTTATATAAAACCCTTCAGTCAGAAATAGCAGAATACTTATTATTTTTAAATACACATGGGGTGTTCTCCAGAAAAGACCATGTTAAGCCACAGTGCAAATCTCAATAAATTTTAAAATATTTAAATTATAAAAAGGGTTATCCAAGACTGCAAGGATAAAAATCAATAAACAAAAGTGTAGAAATTAAATGACTTATTATTAAACAATGACTAGGACAAAGAAGAAATGACAGCGAAATCAGAAAATATAGGAAGACAAATGAAAATGAAAACACAGCATACCAAAGCTCAAGTGATGCAGTAAAGACAGTATTCTCTGAGAAACTTTGATCTGTCAATGTTTACATTAAAAAAAGAAAAACATCAAATCAGTAATCTAATGTTATAACTTGTGGAACTAGAAAAATAACCAACAGAATCCAAACCAAGAAGATAAAAGAAGGATAATAAAGATTATAGAGAAATGAAATGCAAATAGGGGGAAAATAAGAGAATCAACAAAACAAAAAGCTGGTTCTTCAAAAAGATCAGCAGAATTGACAAATATTTAGCTAATCTGACAGAGAAAAAAGAATGAAGATGGAAATAACCAAAACCAGAAATGAAAGTGGGGTTATTACTATTAAACTATTAACATTACTACTATTAAAAAATTGGAAAGTATTATAAGAAAATTCTATAAACAGTCGTAAATTGACAAATTAAATAACCTAGATCAATTGGGTAAATTTCCAAAGACACAAACTCAAAAACAAATAGAAAATCTCAGCATCTTATAATAAACAAGAAATTTGAACAGGTAACCAAATATATCAAATCAAAGTCCAGGAATGGATGGCTTCACTGGCAAATGCTACCACACGTTTAAAGATGAATTAACAACATCCTCCTCCAACTCTTCAAAAAATTGAAGAGGAGAGAGCTCTCCCTAACTCATTCTATGAGGTCTACATTATTCTAATATCAAGACATAAAGAAATTGTAAGAAAATTACAAACTAATAACCTTTCTGAATATAAATGCAAAAATTCTCAACAAAACATGGCAAAATAAATCCAATAGCATATTAAAAGGATTATACATCATACCCAAGTGCAATTTATCCCAGGGATGCAAGGGTAGTTCATCATGAAAATATAATCAATACAATCTCTATTCACAAATGACACAATTCTGTATATTAAATATCTAAAGAATTCACAAGAAAGATTCTAGAGCTAATAAAACAAACTAATCAAAGTTTCAGAGTACAAGAACAACATAAAGATAAGTTGTGTTTAAATGAAACCACAATAAATAAATTTGAAAAAAGATTTTAAGTAAACGATTCCATTTACAGTTACAACCAAAGGGACAAAATAAGTACTGTTAAGTTAACAAAGGATGTTAAGACATGTATAAGGAAAACTAAAACAAATAAACACTGCTGAAAGAAATTTAAGAGGGGAGTGACATCAGCAAGATGCTGGAATAGGTTTTAGTTGGTTAAGCCCTGTAGTGTAGTTGTGCTACTTTGTTACAAAAGCCCTGGCAAACTAATACAACTGTGAACTAAATGTAACAGACATATACAGCACAATCCACCCAATTGTAACAGAATACACATTCTTCTCAAATACGCAAGAAACATTCTCCAGTATAGACCATATATCAGACCTCAAAGCTATTCTCAATAGATCTTAAAAGCTAGAAGCTAGAAATCAATAACAGAAGAAAAATTGAAAAATTCATAAATATGTAGCAATTAAGAAACAGAGTCAACAATACTTAAGAGTGCAAAATGGGAAAAAACTCAATTAGCTCAGTTAATGCAGAAAAAATATTGGCAAAATCTAACATACTTTCCTGAAGAAAATATTCAGAGAACTAGGAAGAGAAGGGAATGCCTCAATGTGATTAAATGCACTTACAAAAAATCCACCATAACATTGTGAATTGTGAATTGAACAACAGATGAAATGTATAAATTATACTGCATGTTCACTTTAGGAAACATTTTGTTTTTGTTTTTAAGATTTTATTTATTTAACACAGAGAGAGAAAGATCACAAGCAGGCAGGAGCAGCAGCAAGAGAGGAAGAAGCAGGCTCTCCTCTAAGCAGGGAGCCTGACATGGGGCTTGATGCCAAGACCCTGGGATCAAGACAGACACTTGAACAGGCCAAGCCGCCCAGGCTCCCCTGAACGTTCAGGTTGCTTTTATGTTATATGCATTTCATCTCAATTCTAAAAAATACAAGATAAAAATTTACATTTTTTATCTTTATCTTGAAATTTGTGAAGTTTCTAAGTGTTATAGAAGTACAATATTAACCGAAACATTCAAATATAGGATTGGTGGCTCATGATGAAATGCAGGAGATTTTGGATAGGGCTCCTCTTTATCTGTATCGTGACCGAGAATCTGCATGTTTCCTGACAGCTTTTATTTGACCTCTTCATTTTCGTAAATACACTGTCTGAGGGTTCTTAGAACCCTTATTCCCTATATCATATATATTATATTCTCTATTCTATTTATCATCTGTCATTTTTGTTGATATATAAGAGAAAGCTCGCATTTCTTCTTCCATGGTATATGCAGATTGCACAATTTTATGTCTTTGATAATCAGATGCTGAACATATCAGGCAAGAAATCTTGGGTCTTATATAGCATATTAAACACACAGATATAGGGATTTACTAGAGGAAACAATGTTTATGACCAGATTAGTGATAAATGATGATATGCTATAAAATTCTGGGGAAAAAAATCTACACAAAGGATTATTCTACAAGGACAGTCACGTGTAGGTGGACATCCCCCTAAATTTCTTTTTTGTTGTTTTTCCCAATAATTCTATTTCTGTGTTATATTATGTTGTTACCTTGATGGATGATAGCAAATTGGGAGGAAAATGGGAAGACATTTTAATGATACAGCGTCAGTGATACTAAGATTGTAAAAGCGTCCTCCCCATACTCAGATTTTGCAAGAGTTAAAGATTTTTCCCATCATGATAGTAGATAACAAATTATCAGTAATTTTTTTCCAAAATGCTGTGATCCAAATTGGTCATTGTTTTCTATATGTTATCTGAGATGTCACACTGGAGCTTAGCATCCCGATTAATTACCATAGAAACTTACTTTCCAATATACATTACAATATACATGATATACATACTATATCTAGATAGGGGTGTGTGTGTGTGTGTGTGTGTGTGTGTGTAAAATCATATATATACACACACACACACAGAATATACAGATATTTATGTATAGTATGTGGTGTATATATATATGTATATATTATATAATATATGTATCTATATATTCTATACATACACAATCTGAGAAATCTATGAGGTGACAAATTATGATGTAGATGTACTAGAGAAAACAAGCCATGGGATAGTTTTGATTTTGTATAAATCTATGTATGATGAACATCTTGAAAAAATGTAAGAAAATATGTTTTTATTTTAAATAATCTTCACACCCAACATGGGGCTCAAATTCATTACCCTGAGATCAAGAGTCAGATGCTCTACTGGCTGAGCCAGCCAGGCATCCCCAAAATATGTTTTTGGCAAATTATGTATAAAGTGATTTTTAAATATTTTTAAGAATTACTTTAATAATATATTTGATGAACAAATTACCTAGAGAGGGGCACCTGGGTAGCTAAGTTTCTTAAGCATTTGACTTTTGGTTTTGGCTCAGGTCATGATCTCAGAGTCCTGAGATCGAGATTTTCATGGGTTATTTGCTCAACGTGGAGTCTGTTTGAGATTATCTCTCTCCCTCTCTTTCTGGCAGTCCCTACTCTAAAATAAATAGATAAATCTTTAAAAAAAATAAATTATTTAGGAAATAATAATCACCATTGAAATGTAGATTATAACTTGTCCAATAAAAGAGGGAAATATAAAAATATAAAGCATATCCATATTCACAAGTTGCATTTTTCTCCTTATATGTTGGAGTCCTTAAAGTTTCAGATGATATCTTAAGAATATATGAGACATTAAATAATTATTGAATTAAAATGTTAATTCCCGCACACTTAACAAATTATTTCAGTAAATAAAAGCTGCATTTCTTGAATGACAACTTTTGCAAATAATGTACCAATGTCCTGAAATAATTGGTTGGTTTCATATAAGTAAACATTTCACCCAACTAGTGAGTTTTTCATGCTATCTGAATTTTGCTTAAGCAGTTTAAAAGAAAATGTTATTGAATAAACTTTATTCCTCCAATCTCCAATTTTAGAATAATGTATTTAAGAATAATGTATTTAGAATAATGTATTTAAGAATAATGTATTTTAGAATAAAGTATTTAAGAGTAATAAATCTCACATAATCCCTGAAAAAAACAATAGGAGGAAGCAAACATACACCTATCTATGCCTAGCACCACCACAATATCATAGTAAATGTGTTTTCCTTCCTGCTACTCAGGATTGACCCATTCACCCTGCTCCTAACTTCCACTCCTAATTTCCACTGTGTCCCAGTTCTTTTAGGTATTATATTCTGCTTTCAATATTTAATTGCTCTATCTTCAGTGACTACTTCCATTGAGCCTATAACATTTTCTAAAACTTTATAAAACTAATGACCCAGTGAGGCTGATACAAACAAAATAAGCAACTTAAAAATAATAATAATGATGAATTAATTAATTATTTTGAGAAAGAGAGAGCAAGAGAAGGGGCAAAGGGAAGAGAATGTAATCTCAGGCAGACTCGCCATCACACGGGGCTCTATCTCAGGACACTGAAATCATGACCTGAGCCAAAATCAAGAGTCTGAAGCCCAACCACCTGATCACCCTGTTGCCCCACAAGACAAGCAACTTTTGACACTTCATCTTCCTTTAAGGTCCACAGACTTTATCCCTATTTCTTCTCCTCTCCATCAATTCTTGACCCATTAGAACCTAAGGACCTTTTCTTTTTGTATGGAATTATAGTCTCTTATGAAGTTTAGAACTGAGATGTGGGACTGAACGCACACACAAAATTAAAGTTTCTGGAGCGAATCTATGTTAACTATGATCCCCACATACTTATAGTGACAGAGAGACCTGCACTTTTTCTTGGGTTTACAGGAGTGGTAGAAAGAGAATGGTGTTTCTTCTAAAAATTAAAATAAAGGTCCAAAGAGGTTCTACTGTATGAAAATACTAATGCTCAATCTTTTTCAAATTGCTTATGTAGAAGAAAATAATTTTTTCAATCTATTACTTCTATTACAATCTACTGCTATTACAAAATCATTACTTTTTAAAAATACAATAAAAGACAAGATAGAAAAATAAATCAGGGGCTCCTGGGTAGCTCAGTCATGAAGCATTTGCCTTGGGCTCAGGTCATGATCCCAGAGTCTTGGGATTGAGCCCTGTGTCAAGCTCCCTGCTCATTGGGGAGTCTGCTTCTCCCTTTCCCTCTGTGTGCTGCTTCCCCTACTTGTGTGCTCTATCTCCATCAAATAAATAAATAAAATCTTTAAAATAAATAAGTAAAGTCATAATTTAAAAAAAGAAAAAGGAAATAAAAGTCATATAGAATAAAAACTCAATATAGTCTGCAGACACAAAATTATCATCTCAAATTGTTAGCAAAACATATAAATTTTATGCTCAATTCTGGTACTTGTGTCACAGGCTATGACCAAAGAGTTCTCATATCAGCTTGGGCCCAAAACCACTGCTCTATAATGGCACCGTTTAGAACACTTTTCCCCCCTCATATATGACTACCCATTGTAATAAAAAGGGGATTAAAAAAAGAAGTATTGAAGTCTAGGTTTCATGAGCTGGAGACATCAATATCTCACTTTCATAATGGATATAACAACTAGAAAGAATACCAAGAAACAACAGAAGGCTCAGCAAAACTTCAAGCCAACTAAACCTCACAGACATCTATATAACCCTCTACTCAAAAACACATGAATACATATTTATGTACACCAGAGTGCACATGAGATAGTCTCCAGGAGAACTCATACCATATATTATGCCATAAAATAAATCTCAATAAATTTAAAAGAATTGACAACATACACAGTATATTTATTTATAACTGAATATAATTTAAGATAATAATTAAAAGATATTTGGGAAATTCATGATATGTGAATTTTAAACATGTTTCTAAATTATCAATGAGTTATAGATGAAATATGAAAGGAAATTAGAACATACTTGGAGATGAATGAAAATGAAGACAACATACCAAAACTCATGAGAGTAACCACAAGCATTATTTAGATGAATAGCTATACAATCTTGAAAAAGAACAAAGCTGTAAGACTCCTCAATTTCAAAACTCTCTCACCAACACTTATCTCTTACTTTTTTGATGATAGCCATCCTGACAGGCATGAGGCAGTATGTCACTGTGATTCTGAAATGAATTTCACTGATGATTAGTGATACTGAATATATTGAGTATTTTTAAGGGGGGTGGGTAGTGGGAGAGGGGAGGGGGTAGAGTGAAAGAGAGAAAATCTTAAGCAGGCTCCAAGCCCAGCAGTGATCTTTACAGGGCTGTATCTCACAACACTGAGATCATGACCTGAGCATAAATCAAGAGTCAGATGCTTAATAGACTGAGCACCCAGGTGCCCCGATGTTGGGTATTTTTTTTTTTTATATACCTGTTGGCCATTGGTATGTTTTCTTTGGAAGATTGTCTATTCATTCATTTGTCCCTTTTTAACTGAGTTATTTGTTTTTTTTGTCATTGAGTGATAGGAGTTCCTTATATATTTTCAGTGTTAACCCCTGATTTCAGATATGTGGTTTGCAAATATTTTCGCTCCCTTCTCAGTAGTTACATTTGAGTTTTCATTTTGTTGATTGTTGTCTTCACTGTACAGATTTTTCTTTTGATGTAGTCCCAATTGTTTTTTTTTGTTTGTTTGTTTCTTTGTTTTGTTTTGTTTTTGTTTGTTTTTTGTTTGTTTGTTTGTTTTCTTTGTTTTGCCTGTGTTTTTGGTTACATGACCTAACAATTTAGGTATATTCCCCAAGAGAACTGAAAATTTATCTCTACATGAAAACTTGAACATGATTATTCATAACAGGCAAAAAGAACCCAAAATTCTATCAGTGGATGGATGGATTAAAAATGTAGATTTTCCATACAATGGACTAGGATTCAGCCATTAAAAAAAAAGTGTAATATCGATACACAATACCACTTGGATAATATTTGTAATTTTTTTTAAAGATTCTATTTATTTATTTGACAGACACAGATCACAAGTAGGCAGAGAGACAGGCAGAGAGAGAGGAGGAAGCAGGCTCCCCGCTGAGCAGAGAGCCCGATGTGGGGCTCGATCCCAGGACCCTGGGATCATGACCTGAGCCGAAGGCAGAGGCTTTAACCCACTGAGCCACCCAGGCGCCCCTTGGATGATATTTGTAAGCATTTTTCTATGAATTAGAAGACAGCAAAGAAAACCACATATTGAATAATCAAACTAAAGTAATCAAATACATAGAGAAAGCACATTAGTGGTTCATAGGCATTGGGAGGAGGGAAGAACAGAAAAGGGACTAATAATGAATATAAGCTTTTTAAGGGGGAAGATGAAAACATTGTGGAATTAGATAATGGTGATAATCAGACATCTTTATGAATATAAGGAGCACTGAACTATACATTTTTAAAGGGTCAGTTTTATGTTACCTGAATTATATTGCAATTTAATAATTGAGTAAGGGAAGTGAAAAAGAAAGTAAGAGTCATATAAATTCAAACTAAAAGTAGAGCTAAAAATAGCAATTTTTAAAAAAATTTATTTATTTGACAGAGAGAGATCACAAATAGGCAGAGAGGCAGGCAGAGAGAGAGAGGAAGAGAAGCAGGTTTCCCGCTGAGCAGAGAGCCGGATGCGGGGCTTGATCCCAGGATCCTGGGATCATGATCCGAGCCAAAGGCAGAGGCTTCAACCCACTGAGTCATCTAGGTGCCCCGAAAAACAGCAATTTTAACAACAAAGATGAAAACAAAGAAGAAATTTATTTGAGATAGAACAACTAATTGCCATATATATACTTTGCTTAGATCACCATCAAAACAAATGAACTATAAAGGCATTCTGGGGGCAATTACAGAAAAATTAATATAGCTAATAATTAGTTGATGCAGAATAATTGTTGCAAATTTATTTCACTATGATAATGATTTTGCAATTATGTAATAAAATGTCCTTATTGTTCAGAATTTTATATTGAAGTAGTGATGAAATGTCATATCTTGGACTTATTTTAAAATACTTCAATGTAAAAAAAAATAAGGAACAAGTGTTTGAAACATGAGTAATTCTTAAGTGTAGATGGTGTATGCATGATGGTTCATTTTAGCACTTACTTTCTCTCCTTTTATGTTTGAAGGCATTCATTATAATTTTTTTAATTATGAAATTTTAGAAAGTGAAAAAGTGCTAAAATCTCCGGTTTTATTATATAAAAAATTCCATAACTGACTATGTTTGCTGTTTTAAGGCCCTATAGTATCTGTTTCTATCACATATCTGAACAGCTATTAGTACAAAAATAATAAAAACAATGTACAATAAATAACTTTTGTCTTAAACTTACTCACTCATAAAACACATTAAACAATTTTCTGTGGAAGAAACACAACATTTAAAACAGATCCAGCCTTAATTCACTGATTTTAATAGCTCAGTCTCTATATCCAGCATTATCATGCTTTGTTTTATAAAGGATTATATATCAATCTTAGGATTTTGTTATTATTTGATTAGAACTTCACATCTAAATGCATGGCACTCTCACACTTATCACTTCAATTCTGCGTCACAGTTTTCATTTGTACATTTGTTCCTGACAAAATATTCTGAAGTTACACTCTTTAAGAACCAATGACAGTTATTACTGCCTTATCAATATTATTTCTCACATGTAGCTAGGTCTCAAAAGTATACCAAATTTCTGGGACTAGCCTTAAAAAAGTTTATAAAGGATAAGCTAAACTTTCATGTTGGGAAATGCCTTTTATTAAAAGACACTATTTATTTATTTGTTTATGTGTTGAAGTTCTGATTGCTTGGTAAATGTCTTTATCATAAAAATAGATCCTCAGATACTAGCATAAAATTGTATGCAAGATACTCTCTTCAAGAATGTCAAGCAATCAAAATAAATGATTACTTCTCTCAAGTGCGGCAAATGCCTTTAACCCCTTTCTTTTTATAACTTTCACTTGAACTACAGTTTATTCTTTTATCTTTTATTAGTTTTTCTTCAAATGACACCAAATAAATGTTTTCCATATCACCGCTATACCTCAATTCTTCATTCTTGCAATAGAAATAGAACTGAGATTATGCTGAGTGAAATAAGTCAAGCAGAGAGAGTCAATTATCATATGGTTTCACTTATTTGTGGAGCATAACAAATAGCATGGAGGACATGGGGACTTAGAGTGGAGAAGGGAGTTGGGGGAAATTGGAAGGGGAGGTGAACCATGAGAGACTATGGACTCTGAAAAACAATCTGAGGGTTTTGAAGGGACGGGGGGTGGGAGGTTGGGGTACCAGGTGGTGGGTATTATAGAGGGCACGGATTGCATGGAGCACGGGGTGTGGTGCAAAAATAATGAATACTGTTATGCTGGAAATAAAAAAAAATAAAAAATAAATTAAATATTAAAAAAAAAAAAAAAAAGAAATAGAACTGAGAAAGTCTGTAAACTTTCCCATTTCCTATCTCGAGGAAAAGGCAAAGTTTAGTTTTCTGTCAAGGTAAAACATTTGCTCCATGGTGTTAACGGTAGCCCCATAAGTCTTAACAGTTTATGTGCATAAAGTCTTGTAAGACTCTAATATGGCATGAAAAAGAGATGTGAGGCATTAACTTAGGCAAAAAAAAAAAAAAATACAATTATTGAAAGTTTTTTAAAAAGTATGTTTAAAACTCAATAGGATAAAATATGTTAGACACTGAGACATATATTAAATTTTTTATCAAGTTAGTTAGTATTTGATTTTGATATAATGTCATTAATAACACTGAGAAAATTACCCATTGGTGAGATTTTATCATTATTATTATGAGAAAATTAGAAGCAATAGAATCCCTTTTACATTCAGAGTTAACCTCTGTTATATTCAGCAATCCCTGTTATACTCAGAGTAAAATGCCCAACCTACAAGAAGTTATTTTTTTAATTTATGTGATTTTTTTTTAATTTTGAGGAAAATATAGTGAGGTATTTTGAGAAAAAATGGTGTACAAGGTGGCTAAGAAAAGTTGTCTGAATTAGAGATAGAAAAGTAAATATATAACATTTAACCAAGACAATCTAGATCTAACTTTGGTATCTAGTTAGGTAATATTAAGAGTAATAACATCACAAAGATCCTGTGTAACAAAAGATCCATTTATGGAAAGACATTCTATTTGACTATAGCTGCTTAAAATGTAAAATATTATTTCTAACATAAAATCCACATTCATGTGAGTGGATATGGAGTTTTCTCTAAGTCAGAGACTGTAGCAAATTAAAGATGGCAACATTTTGATATTCTTCCCATCAGTGATGTGTTACCTTCTCCTCCCTTTCAACCCAAGTGGGCTTGATAACTGCTTTAACCAATAAAATATGGCAGGTTAGACACTGTGCCAGTTTTCTTGCCCTGGCCTTAAGAGTCTGAGAGGTTTCATTTTCTGTATCTTGAAAGATTTGCTCCTGGAATTTACAGTCCCTGTGTGAGAGGTTCTGTTTTCTGGTACAAAGAACACATGGAGAGATGTTGACACTGCATGGAAAAATTTAGATCTAGCTTTATAGTCCCCTCTGCCATGATGCTAATCATTTAAGTAAAGGCATCTTGGTTTCTCTATTCAAGTCAAGTGTGATATTCTGCAGAATATCACACACCAAACCCAGACAAAATCATGTAAAGCAGAACTGGCCAGCAGAGCTGTTCATATTATTGAACCATGAAATCATGATATGTAATAAAATAGTGGTTGATTTTATCTGCTAGGTTTGAGGGTGGTTTGTTATGTAGGGAAAAAAAAAAATCAGAATAGCGACCAGACTCTTTCAAACTTGCTTTAAACCATCTTCATTATGAAGCTTCTATACCATTGTCCACATGATGGGCACGATACCAGCCATCACATTCCAATCTTGCAGGAAAGGACTAAAGGCAAAGTGTGGGACACACACTTTTCATAATGTCACAAACCAAAATTTGAAAATATGACTTAGCTCTCACATGTGGAATTGTGAGAAAGTATTTTTGGTTATTCTAGTTAGGACTTTTCCAAGGCAATCTTGCTAAACTTGGAATCCAGACCAAAAGAACAAGACCTCAATGTTAATATACAACTATATAGATAGTGAAGACTCCAGAGAGATTTACTTAACTTCAGATGTTTTTGTTTATATTTCAAAGGATTTGAAATGAACAATCATGGGGACATCCCAAGTTTGTAAATCTAAACGTATAGCCCTGTCTTCAGTCTGAAGATATCTATTTACATACCAAAATGTTAAAGATTCTTCCCATTAATGACCATTCCATGGTAATTCATTTAGAAGGGAAGGTGTAATAGCTGCTTCCTTCCCCTATAAAAATACACCACATTAATATGTGCGTGCTTTTCCTAGCCTAAAATGCAGACTTCCTACTTATATGAAAGGTGATTTAGTTCTTGTCAGTCTACTTAGGGGTAAGAACTTGCTATGAGCAACCCCAAGGATATTATTTATTATAATCAAATTATAAAAATATTCTGCTGTATTTCACAAGCTCTGCATGTGAATTTAAGACACTAGTTAATGTGGATATTAAAAACCTAATATACTTGTTAGCTAGAAATTAGCTACCAGTGCATATTTTGCTCAAAAGATGACTGGGACCTTTAGGTTGACTGTTAGCAAAGACTGAAATATTATTCCTATGTAAAAAGGAAAAAAATCATATTGGGGGAAAACTGACAATTTTGGCCACAATGTATAAAAGATACAGGTCACTGTTATAGTCATGTTTATACTATTGCAAAAACAATGTCAATTAATTAAGATTTATGCTTGTAATTATCATAAGTTTATTGTATATCATTGGTTCAAAGTATACTTTTTCACATTTTTATATTTTTTATAGTTTTTTTTTATCAAATCTGATTTCTGATTCCTTCCAGTATTTTTTCATGTCTCCACACTGACCTGTATTTAATCTTTCATTATTAAGTATGATGCTAAATTTTCTACATTGCCCTTTATTAGGCCAAAGAAATTCCCTTTACTTCTAATTTGCTAAGCATTATTACCATGTGTGGATATTAATTTTTTTGCCAAATTCTTTTTCTGATGCTGTGAGATAATTTCCAAAGTCTATTAAAATCATAAGTTCAAATGATTCATTTGACTGATTTACAAATGTAACAACTAAATGGAATAAGTTCCATTTAGTCAAGAACATTTTCTCTCTCTCCCTCTTTCTCTCTCTCTCTCTTTTTTTTTTTTTTTATGGTATTGTTGAATACATCTTGCTAAGGTTTTGCTAAGAATTTTGACATATATATTTATAAAGGATATGAATTCAAGTTTTATTTTCTTATAATGTCTTCATTTACTTTTGATATAAAGATAACATTGATATCATTCAATGAATTGATAAATATGACTGTGATGATTAATTTTACGTCAGTTTGGTTGGCTTAAAGGTGCTCAGGTATCTGGCGACATGTTGCTATTATCTGTGACAGTTTCCTGCAAAGGATTAGTATATGATTCAATAGACTAAGTAAAGAGATTCACCCTCACTCTGAGGAGGTATCGTCCAATCCCCTGAGGGTCCAAATGGAACAGAAAAGCAAAGAAAAGGCAAATCATTTCCTTCTTGTGGAGCTGGGACTTTGGTCTTCTCCTGACTGCAGACATTGGAGCTGTTAGATTTCATGCTTTTGGACTCTAGGATATACCCGCTGGCTGTCCTGGGTCTCAGGCCTTTGGCCTTGGACTGAATTATATCCTGGTTTTCCTGGCTCTCTGGTATGCAGATGGAAGATTGTGGGGGACTTCCTGTCCTCTATAGCCATATAAGCTTATTTCTATAATAAATCTCTTTTATCTATCTATTAGGGTGCCTGGGTGGCTCAGTGGCTTGGGCCTCGGGTCATGATCTCCGGGTCCTGGAATCGAGTTCTGCATCGGGCTCTCCGCTTGGCAGGTAACCTGCTTCCTCCTCTCTCTCTCTGCCTGCCTCTCTGCCTACTTGTGATTTCTCTCTGTCAAATAAATAAATAAAATATTTAAATAAATAAATAATCTCATATATCTATTAATACAGAGCCTCTCAGTTCTGTTTTCTAGAGAACCTCAACTAATACAAATCCCTTCTACATTTTCCAGGTATGTTTGAATAGATTTAGTATTCTTTTACAAATGTTTGGTAGATTTTTCCGATTTAATTATCCAAATCTAAGATTTCCTTTGTGGGAAAGTTTTAATTACAAATTAAATTATTTTTAATAGTTTAAAATTATTCTTGAGTAAGATTTAACATTTTTGTTTTTTCAAGGAATTTATTCACATTTCCTCATCTAAATTAATGTTGTTATTTTCAGTGTTGGAGTCTCATTATAGTTTTGTACCTCAAACTGTTCTACTCCATTGTCTCCAATCCAAATTATTCTCATTTAATTTTACCTTATTTTATTTTTTTAAGGCAACAGATATCTTTACTGTAATTTCAGCTGGGATGATTGGTATGGTTGATATTTATGCATAACTTTTATGGTATTATACATTTTTAAATGGGTATGTTTATATAAAGATTGTAAAAACAATTTAAGAATGATATAGTGTTCCTGAAAATTCCTTCATTTGGCTATGTATCCAAAACCTTATTTTAAAGATATATGTTTTGCCAAATCTTACCTATATTTCATTGTTGATTTATATATGTCATATTCCTTTAATTAAGAAAGTACTTATTTTTTGAAATCAAAAATACAAAGTTTGTTCAATATTGATTGATCAGTACTTGATTAGTAGGTATGAACAGTAATTAATTTAGCAGATATAAGAGCACCTGGGTAAAATGTGCCAAGTTTTCTTATATCATTTCTTTAATGTTTACCTGTTCTGTCTGAAAAGTTAATAGTTCATGAGAGTTTTGTCATAAGCATAACTTAAATAATTTATGTGTCTTAAAGAAAGCATTTATTTTTTTTAAAGATTGATTGATTGATTTACCAGACATCGAGACAGAGTGAAAGAGAGCATGAACAGGGGAAGCAGCAGAGGGAAAAGCAGGTACCATGCTGAGCAGGGAGTTCAAAGTAGAACTTGATTTCAGGACCCTGGAGTCATGACCTGAGCTGAAGGAAGACACTGAGCCACCCAAGTGTCCCTAAAGAAAACATTTAATTCAAGTATCATCTATTGAGGCTACTGTGTCAAATAAATATCAGCTTATTGACAAAATAATTTTTAAAAAATCCTTGATGATGAAATAGCCTCATAGAATTTTTTTGAAAAAATTAACAAAGTAATTAAATAATAAAAATGCATGTAAATTGTGCCATCTTTAAAATTCTCAAGCATGAATATGTGTAGTATTAAATATATATATGTGTATATATATATATATATATATGTATGTCTATATATATGTATATGTATATTAGAGGGCAACTGAGCAGTGTAGGTGGTTAAGTATCTGACTTGGCTTGGGCTCAGGTCATGGTGCCAGAGTCCTGGAATGAACCCCTCATTGGGCTCCACATTCAGTGTGGAGTCTGCTTGAGATTCTTTCTCTCCCTCTCTGTCTGACCTTCCTACTCATAATGTCTATCTCTATCTCTCTCTTTCTGAAATAAATAAATAAAACCTTTTAAAAATGCTATAGGTACTATATGTTAGCTAATTGAACATAATAAAAAAATGCTAGAGGTATATAGGAAGGCAAAACAACATCAGCTTAAAGATATTAAGTGACTCTATGAATTTATGTTTTGGAAGACTGGGGAAATGATTTCCGGTAACCTAGATTATAATTTCAGCCAGAGATGTGTTAACTTTAGCATATATTCATCAAAATAATGAAAGATTGAATTTCACTACAAATATTATCAAAAACTGAAATAGCAGAACTCATCCATAGGGTATGAAGAAAACCTTTTACTAGTTCATGGAACAAGTTGCTCTTAGAAGACATCATTAGACACAGTCAGTAACTGAACATTTCTGGTTCAAAACTCACATCACCAGTTACCATTTCGGTATTTGCTCTTAACCTATCAGTTGCCATCATAACTGGATTGTAATCCTTAAAAACTGTTACAGCTATGACACTTTCCCCACTTAATAATCTTCTAATTTTAAAATAATATTCTGCATTAAAAATATATGGACATAATTTAACCTACAAAAATATTTATTATTCCAGGGGTGTCTGGGTAGCTCAGTGGGTTAAAGCTTCTGCCTTCGGCTCAGATTGTGATCCCAGAATCCTGGGATCGAGCCCCGCATCAGGCTCTCTGCTCAGCTGGGAGCCTGTTTCCCTTCCTCTCTCTCTGCCTGCCTCTCTGCCTGCTTGTGATCTCTGTCTGTCAAATAAATAAATAAAATCTTTTTTTAAAAAAAATTGTTATTCTTATAGGTGATCAAAGAAAAGTACATAAATATTTAGAATGCATTAATAAACATCATTAGTTTATTCAAATAATATTATCTTAGATCTCTGGTAGGTTTTTGCCATTATTAATATTCTCTTCATTTTTCGTTATCCATCTAAATGGAAAAAAAATAAGATTTCAGCATTCTTAAACCCTATTCACTAAAAACGCAAAACAACTAAAAGCTTTTTGTATCCTAATGTGTATAACATGAAACACCGGAGTTTCTAGGCTCCCTTCAGTTTTATCCTTTGTGTATTTATGCATGAGTGCATTAATATCAGAATTAAAATCTTATAGTGATGAACTATTACAATTTCCCAATTATAGAAATAACATTGTATAGTGCCTTATTCTGAATAATCTTGTTTTGCTTTCTTTAGGAAAATCTTGAAAATTTATTTCTGATAATATATTTCTTGTTTTGATGTGACCCCCCCCCATTGTGGTCTTGGAAGAAGATGGTTTAAGGATGGAAATGGTATTTGCTTGTTCTTTTTTTTTTTTTTTTAAGATTTTATTTATTTATCAGAGAGAGAGAGGGGGAGAGAGCAAGCACAGGCAGACAGAATGGCTGGAACAGGCAGAGGGAGAAGCAGGCTCCCTCCTGAGCAAGGAGCCTGATGTGGGACTCGATCCCAGGACGCTGGGATCATGACCTGAGCCGAAGGCAGCTGCCTAACCCACTGAGCCACCCAGGCGTCCCTACTTGTTCTTTTAAATGACTTGTCTTGGCATTCTAGCTTTTAGACCTTTTTTTTTTTTTTTTTTAAGATTCTATTTATTTACCTGACAGATGGAGATCACAAGTAGGCAAAGAAGCAGACAGAGAGAGAGGAGAAAGCAGGCTCCCCGCTGAGCAGAGAGCCTGATGTGGGGCTCCATCCCAGGACCCTGGGATCATGACCTGAGCCAAAGGCAGAGGTCCAACCCACTGAGCCACCCAGGTGCCCTGCTGCCCCTGAGATCTTATAGAAAAGATTGTTAATTATGAAAAAAGAGGATATTGAAATTATTAACAAAAATCAGGGCACAGTTGTACAGATTTACATGATGTTCTCTCTTATTTTACATAAACTCCAAGTTAATTACCTCCAGGGGACATAACAAATACCATGTTTCATTAAAGGTTAATTTAGACTGAAAAGATATCAAAAATAAAATTCACAGTTTTCCATGTAGAATACTTATAAGCAGAACAGAATTAGATCTAATTCTTTATTATCCATTATACGCTTTTATCAATATTTTTCTTACATTTACCTAACAGTATGATTAACTTTAGCTTTGTGGTATTTTAACATCAGCATTAGTTTTGTTCATAAAATGTTTTGTGTCTATGTTAATTATCCAAATACAGAGGAAGTTATTTTAGAATAAAGCAAAGAAGATCAAAGCAAAACAAATATAAAACACAGAAATCAAAACAAAACAAAAACAACTACATAATACTTTTGATTTTTAAAATTATTCTTCAGCACTTACCCCATGGATATGCAGAAAGCAGGTATTCAATGTATGATTTGCAATTAAATTAGTAAGGGAGAAGAAAATAAAATATGATTTGGAGGATTTTATTTTGTATTGATTAAATTTTGTGTTTCTGTGCGGAAAGTGTTTGCGTGTATGTGTGTGTGTGACAGAGACAAAGAGTAAACTCCAGAATTTAAGAAGATTAACTGTGAGTGCCCATGGTTTTAATCGCAACAAATTTGTAATATCAAAAGATGAATTAAGAGACTTGGCAAAATGGAAAATTTGAAACATCTCCAAATCTCAAAATACTATTCTTACACCTCTTGTTGTTGGCAAAAATAAGGGGGTGATAATGCCATATCAGAGAAGAGATGCAGATATTGGAAGAAGACTGAGGAATTTAAGCTTACAGAATCTGTATGGAAGTCTCCCTGAGAAGTGAAGTTTAGATTTGATCACACCTGATTTCATGGTTTTCAGGAATTCACGTGTAAAGCAAATCCCTTGATTGAGTGGGCTGCTTGCTCATTTATCATTTAGGTTACTCAAAAAAAAAGACATGACCAGAGGGGAAGGAAGTTTTGTATTTTATAATTTTAAACTGGCTATGAATAGAGACAGGAAGGTTTTGAGAGTATAATAAAGTGATCATCTTTGTCTACAAATGTGGTATTTCTGTTACAATTTATTTGGCTTTTTAAAAGTTTAAGATTAAGAGGAATTCCAAAGATACACAGAGACACTGAGGTTCGAGTTAAGATCATTGTGCTTCCAGCCTGTGATAAAATTGATCATAAAATTTTTTTTTAAAACTTATTTAGGATCCAATCCTTTAGGCAAAAATAAATACTGGGGGAAAAAAACAACTTGGCAGAGATTTTCTAAAATATACACAATCATATCTATATTTTAGGAAAATATTCTCTTTAATATGATTATTAGGCTTACAAAACTTAATTTTCATTTCAGCCTATACTGTTTGGTTTCAGAGATTCTTAGTTTCCATCATTTCCTCCTAGAGAGAGCTCTGATTTTTAGCTAGGAAATGCCTCCAGAGTAAAGAGTACATTGCCAATCTCCTTATGTGTGACTATGTGACAGAATTATAATTTATTAATGGAAAGCAAAACATTTTTTAAGACACTGAAAGGGTTACTTAAAGGGAGCTAATAGCCAGAAGGGTCGACCCCTTCATCCTTCTTCCTTAGATTCTTCAGGAATGTAATTCAGAGATGGTAAGTTGGTATTCACCTAGGTTTGGATCATGAAGTGATTTGGGGGGATACACCATCCATCACATAATTCCACTTATCTTTAAATATTTTAATTTGGTATTGTTAGACTTTGTGCTTATGGGTACATGTGTGTGGGATGCATGCACATCTATGTGTATGTGTTTGAAACACATACTCCTTTTTGAATATATGTGTATTTTGTATTACTTTTTCTTACATATAACCAAAACTAAAATATTAGTGGGATGAAAACATTTCTAACATAAAAATATGGAAGTTGTCTGCCCAGTATGATGGTTCCATGTTGTCTTTGGCCACCATGGCTTCAGTAATTTGTCCAGCAGTTTTGTGACTAACTCTTGAAGTCTAAGCCATCTAGGAAGGTTTAGGGAGATAATGGAGAATGTTTGGAAATTTTGAATTGTTCTCATTGAGAATATACTTTTTTTCATTGAATATCAATATAATTATTCTTTTTATCCATATACAAGATATTGTAAAGCACATGGAACAGTGTCAGACAAATAAAACATACTATGTAATAAATTATTTAAACAAAGTTAGAAATTTTTCCAAGAAACTGTTTATTCAGTTGTCTGTAATTGCCATGAATTCAGAGATTATCTTTCATTTAAATTTTTTCAGTGATTTTCATGGCGAGTTAAATGAATAATAAAGATCCAACTGACACATAGTCTGTGCAGACATATTAGGTAACCAAAATGCAATCCAAGATGAAAAAGTAAGTAAACAAAAACAACCTCAAGTAATGAAAATTGATACATTTACATAACCTCTTCATTAAAAGATGCTAACACTTTGACTCACACCAGAAAATCCTTTTAAGGGCCATGTCTTTCAAGCCATAAATGCCACAAACCTAAGCCTTTCATGAATGTTCACAGCTGCAGTTATTTTCTGGGGAAAAAAAGTCTTTGCGTGCAATCCTTCATTAGCTTCTTTTCTATCAAAAGTTCAAGCATCCAAAAAGGAGTGAACAATAAAAAGCAATGTAAAAACTCTTTGAATTTATTTACCTGCATTTATAATTTCTTTGAAAAAACTTAATCTTAATTCACATTAATAAAAAACATATTTTCACAGTATTTATAAAGATGTTCATTTTTTAAAACTGAAAACACTTCCCACATGCTTTCCCCTCAACTGGTTGCCATTTATCAATAGTTTTTATTTATGGTCTGTTAGTCAGTTTTAGTCCATGAGACAGTACTCATATCCAAGCCAACTTCAATTAGTTTCTTAGTAAGATTTTGAAACACAGTACCAACTGATTTATTAAAACCAACTCATATTACAACAAATGAATTAACACTAGTCACTAATTATATCAAAATAAGTAATCTATTTTTTTCTGACATTGTTCACCAAACCTTTTCCTATACTGATATTTATTACATAGTACAGCTTTTCTGTCTTTTCCTTTCCCAAGTCTTTCAGGTTCTTAAATATGCAGTTGTTGAAAATAATTTTCATTGATCCTCAACAAATTTTTGTCCCTCTTTCCAATTAACAAAACCTAAAGTCTATTCAGGTATCCCAACTTCACTGGATTCAGGATATGTGTAACCCTGTTCCCAGCAGAAGGATGAGATTATGGTTTTGTTTAGACATGTCATGAAGTCCAATTTCACATGGCAGTGAAAAAATATGCCAAGGTATATGCAACAGTTTGGACATTATAACTAAGGGAAGTATACTGAGAATAATCCTGGGAGTAGTTTTCCTTGTTCATTATGGAATACACTCCACTTATGACTAGATATTTTCAGGTTTACATGTGATTCCTACTATTGCAGAAGCTCCTTATATAAACCATGAGAAAAGTTACCTCGAAAGAACACTCTGAGAAGGGTAATTTGAAAGAACAGAAGGAACTTGGAACTTGGAAAATAATGTTGAATACTGTATTACTCATAACGGAACTTTAGGTCTTCTAGAATTTTGATAGTGCTTAGAGAAATTTCAGTTGGATTTTTTTTATTAAGGTTGAGCACATTTTAAATATATCACAATGAAACATAATTTTATTGCAACTGCTTTTGTCCACGAGGACATTATTCTATAGCATAAAAATACCTTGGTTTCCAGAAAAAGGCAAAATCCCAAAACTAATGTGATCCACAGTTGATACACAGTATCTATTAAATGTTCATAGAATTCAAAGATCTATAAATTTAAAAGGGATTGTAACACCTTTGTAATGTAAAGAAATAGAAGATTATAAACTTTATTTAAGTAAGGATGGAAATAACTCTAATAAGGAAAAACAATGTGGCTGTTCACTAATGTTTAATATGCACGTTTTAATGTGTGTGGTCCATTGAACATTAGCTATATATAGTTATTTACATTCATATTTAAAGTAATTGATTTAAATAAAATTAAAAATTTAGTTTCTCAGTAACATGACAATTATTTCAAGTGCCCAATAATCAAACGTAGCTACTGACTTCCGTATTGCACAACACATACATATAACATTTCCATCATTGCAGAAAGTTCAATTGGACAACATTGATTTGAATCAAGAGTCAGCACATTATGATTCATAGATCATTTATTTTTGTAAATAAAATTTTGCTGAACATAGCTATGCCTATCCATTTATGTATTGTCTGTGGAAGCTTTTACACTACTTCGGCAGAATCAAGTAGTTGCAACATAGATCATATGGCCTGCAGAACCCAAATATTGATAACTGGATTTTTTTTTTAATTGCCGAATTGCTGGGCCATGGTCTAAACAATAATCTAACCATAGTAAAACATAGATTGATAAAATAACTACATGGAGGAAGGACAAGCAGACTCTGTGCTGAAAGTAGAGCCCAACACAGGGATCCACCCCATGATCCTGAGATCGTGACCTGAACCAAAATCAAGAGTGAGAGGCTCAAATGACTGAGCCACCCAAGCACCCCCCTTTTTTTATTCTTTAAACAGAATGTTTGAAGAACACAGTATTTATTTGAATCATGATATGTATTTTTATTCACCAGTCTTCATATTATTCTGCATAAAAATTATAACTTGGCTCATATTCAGAGATACAAAAAAATGTAAAAAGTTTGAACTTTGATTCACAAGTAAAAAGTTCTACATCAGGTTCTGTTTTACTTTGGCATATTTCACAAACTCATTTGTTATGCATTTTAGAGTTTGATTTCTTCCAGTGGGATTGCCTTTATCATATGTTCAAGAAATCATTTTTCATATTGCCAATTTTTAGCAATAATGCCAATTTAAGGAAAATCACTTCTTGCACCTGCTAACTCCATATCTGTAGAATGTAAATTGACTTGGATGTATACTTTCATCATTGTAAGAAAACCATAAATCTCTTCTGTATTCTGAATAATCAGAAATGTTACATAATCAGAAAAACTGATTATAAGTAAAACTGACTTATAACCACAAATGAAGTATTTTAGGAATTTCTAATATTGTAAGGATTATATTTCCCCCCCAATCTCTTATGATTTTGACATCAGGTTTTGCTTAGAAGCTAATTTTAAGGTCTATTTAGAAGCCAGTATATGCATGGAAAGTGGCATTGGAAAGAGCCAAAATGTAGAAATATGGGAAGAATTATCATTTGTTTATCATCACTTTAGAAAATTCACTGTATTGATTAAGAACTCCAGTGTTTCAGCCAAACTTCCATGTTTTGATTTTTCATTTCTACTTTTCTCACTTACTAGTTGGGTAAACTGAGCAATAGATTAGGTTACAAGCTAAGATATGGGGAACATACACAAAATTGCAGTGACTTAACTAAGAAGATTACTTCTCAATTATGTAAAATTTTGGAATTGAGCAGCCACAGGATGACTCCTGGGTTGGTAATGTCTATCATAGTATGGAGAATCTTTTTATTTTTTTATTCACTTAGATATTGCCCTATTCTTCATGCTTATCATTAGACCTAATAAAGTCTACTTCTCAACCTGCAAAGAGTTACAAAGAATGATGTGAGGGTAAACAATTTCCTTTTAAGCAACTTTAGCACATTGCTAACAGTTATATTCCACTGGTTAGAACATAGTTAAAGGGATGTAACTATTTTCAAAGAAGAATTATACTTTTACCTAGCTAAACAAGTGTCTAGTTTGGGAAAATTGTGTTGGAAATCCATTGTTTGATGTTACACAATTTTATTATCTTTAAATTACATCTATTGAGGCTTCTTGTGACAAATGACCTTATGTGTACGTGACATGTACTGATATGCACTGAGTCCTTGAAAATTTTTATGTCTATTTCCATATATGTAATTACTTTCTTTTGTGAACTGCGTTGGTACATTAGAGATTATAAATAGGAATAAAAATGATTTATTTTTTAAGATCGTATGCATTAATTTCTGTGATGATGGAAAAAAATTTATGATCAATAATTAAAAAATAATCAACTTAGTTATTTATGCTGAAATCCCTGATCTGAATAATTTGGGAGAATTTTATTTTAATAGATATTTTCATTGGTGTTTCAAAATAACACACCAGTACCTTTTGCTAAAATATTATGTTGTAAAAGAGTATTTCAAGTAGGTTGGGAGAATTATTAAACTATTAAATAAACATAGATAAAGAATTATGAGCACTTTGAAAATTCTGGGTAAGGAAGACAAAAATAGATGATTTTCTAATCAAAGTTTGAAAATAGGTATGAGTGAGATAAAAACAAGATTTTAATTTATAAGACAAATCATAAATTATAATATAGTTTAGCATTCTGTTACCCAAAACATTCCTCAATGTATTCATTAAATTTAAATTTAACAGTTAAGTTTCATATTTGAGCAACCATGACTAAGGAGCTAAACTGCCCAGGCATGATCAGGCTCGCATAGTGGGGAGACAAGAGCCCTGTTGCCTCTGGCAGAGGGAAGGGGAAAGGAGAAATTCTGAAATCATCCAAAAACCCTCTCTATAACAAAGGTCTAATCAAGTGAAGGCAAACACTTAATTTGAATCTTATTCTACCTGGTTAAAATAAAATCATCCTATTCTAGCACACATTAACCCTCCAGTTTTAACTAAGATAGTAAACAAGTGATGAGAAACAAGTGAAGAGCCTGGGGATAGGAGAAGAACTGAGATTTAATCATAAGATTATAAAACATTTCACTTGCCCCAAAACATACTTACTACCACATCAATAGGACTTCAGTATAACTGGATTATAGCTAAAAGACTTGGAAGGTAAAAGACTCTATCTGAAGAGGAAAAAGAGTTATGGAAATCCAAAGACAACAGGGGGAAAAAAAATCAGAAAATGTGAGTTTAAGCCTCTGGTACATACAAATACAAGAAACATTAAACAGCCTAATACCTAGCCAAGATTAAAATAAAAATTTACACTAAGATAATCTCAATTAAAATCCCAGTACTCTTTGGACCTAGAGTAAGAATAGCTAAACTGGAGGAGTGATACCACCTCCTTCAAGACTTACTATAAAGCTACCATACAACACAGTTTAGTATTGGCAATAAAAATTGACAAATAGGTCAATAGAACAGAATGGAGAGCCCAGCAATAGACTCACACTAACTGATCTTTGAAAAAGGCAAAGACAACTCAATAGAAAATGGCTTTCTTTTCAGCAAAAGTTCTAAAAAAAAAATTAACTTGTAAGTTTGCAAGCAAAAAATAGATGGATAGATAGATCTAATCAAAGGCCTTATAACTTTCACAAAATAAAAACAAAATAAATCAATGGAAAATAGGAGTAATTTTCAAATTCAGTATTATAAAACTTGTAGAAAAAGTATAGGCGAGGAACTAGTTACCTAAAGAATGGCAGTAAGTTTTTAAATATAAAAACAAAATCATAATTCATGACATAAAACACTGATAAATTGGTCTTTATTAAAATTAAAACTACTCTTTGAAAGACCCTATTTAAAAAATGAAGACAACTAGAGAATGGGAGAAAATATTTTTAAGTACATATTTGAAAAGTAATTGTAACCAAAATAGATAAAGATTTGTATTAAAACTCAAAATAAGACAACAAAACAAAACAAAATAATTAAATAAGGCAAGAGATCTAAACAGACACCTAGCCAAAGAAGATACAATGATTTTTAATGTCTATGAAAACTTACTCAACATTGTCATCTGTATAAATAAAAGCACAATATTATACCACTTCATATCTCTTAAAATAGCTAAAATCCCAGAAATACCAAATACTGACAAGTATGTAGAACAGCAAAACTCTCATTTGTTGCTAGTTGAAATGTAAAATGCTATAGCCACTTTGGAAAGTATTGTGACAGTTTCTTACAAAACTAAATAGTGTTATCATGAATCCAGCAAAGGTGTCTCTAAGCATTTATTCAATGGTCTTTAAAACTAAAACTCTACATGAGACTACTTACTGCTGCTTAATATATAGTCACCAAAAACAAGGAAACTACTTAGATAATCCTCTTATAGGTGAATGGATTAAAAAAAAAGTGTAGTATATCTTTATAATGGGATATTATTCAACAGGAAAAAAAAAAGAGCTTTCAAGTCTCAAAAAGACTTGAAGGAAACTGGGTTGAATATTGCTAAGTGAAAGAACTCAGTCTGAAAAATCTGCATAGCCCATAATTCCAATTATATGGCATCCTGAAAAAGGAAAAAATATAAATCACTAGTTGTACCAGTGGCTTGAGGGGGTAGGGTGATAAATACTTAAAGCACATGGAAACTTCATAGCTTCAAAACTATTTTGTTGCATACTGTAATGCTGGATGCATGGCATTATGCATGTTGTAAAATTCCATAGAACATAACGGCATACATAGTGGACCTTAATGTGTGCAATTAAAAAAAAAAAAATCACTTGAGAGGTTGGGGAACCAGAAAGGAATAAAGACTAAACAGAGAATCCAATTTTATTACAATATACTGAAAAAAAAATTATCTAAAGGGGAGTAGGAGATAGAGTGGAGGCCAAATTAACTTTGGAAATGAATGGAATCTATAAGACTAAAAGCATATATGCACTGCTTTTCAATTGATAAAATGCTTCCCATGGTGCACAGGTTTACAATTCTAATGCTACTATACATGGAATAGTGGAATTGAATTTAAAAAGATGTAGATGGAGAGCCTGGATGGCTCAGTCAGTTAAGTGTCTGCCTTGGGCTCAAGTCATAATCCTAGTGTCCTGGGATGGAGCCCCATAGTAGGCTCCCTGCTGTGCCAGAAGCCTGCTTCTCCCTCTCCCTACACCTGCTCCTCTGCCTACTTCTGCTAGTGCCCTTTCTCTATCTCTGTGTGTCAAATAAATTAAAAATACAAACAAACAAAAATCTTTAAAAATAAACTAATTTAAAAATAAATAAATAAATAGATGATAGATGGTGGAAGTTAAGTTTCTTACTGTTAGAGTGGTAATTTATAGATAAGCAAGAAGGTGGTAATAGCTCCATGTGGTAATAGGTTAGAGTCTGAGATATCAAACAAAAAATGGTGTTTAGCTTAATTACATAGATATAAATAAGAATATTTATAGATACGTGCATACACATGATTAAGTACACACACATTTTTCTGTGCCCTTCAGCTGAGAAAACAAAAAGAAATGAGAGTCCAAGAACAGCAAACTAACATCTGCATCTTAGCTTTCAATATCTTTCTTCAGTGAGAGGAATCAGTGTTCCTTACAGAAATACTTTATTCTAGTAAGGGAACAGGAAATACATCCAACAAGCATGGGTCATCTCACAGCGTCAGCAAAAAGGAAGTCTTCAAAAAATAAACACATGCACACACACACACATTGATGGGGCATATGAATGAGCACAAGATTCAGCTGAAACACATCCTACTGGCCAAAGCTGAAAGGAAGAATTTAAACAAATATCTAAAGAACTAGTAGATTATTGCCCAAAGCACAGATATTAATAACAACATATATAGTTATATATACATATATATGACTTAAAAATTTAAAAAAATCAAATCAAACTCAACAATATGTAAAAAAATAACACATCATGACCAAATGGGAGTTCATCCTACAAATGAAAGATTGGTATAATATTTTTAAATCATCGATATATTAATATTAAGAGACAAAATGTAAAACCTCATGGTCATCTCAACAAATGTAGGAAAAATGATGTGACTAAGTGGACATCAGTTCTAAATAAAAACTTTCAGTAAACTTGAAACAGAAACAAATTTCTTAACCCAATAAAAGAGCATCCATGAAAACCTAAAGGTAACACTATATTTAATTGTGAGAGTTTGAGTATTTTCCCCCTAAAAAAGGAACAAGATAAAGATTTCTGACCTCAAATCTGCTCAAATTGTCCTGGAAGTTCAACCTAGCAAAATAATCTAAGAAAAGGAAATGAAAACAATGTTCATTTGAATCAAAGACTGCATTTATTTATTTATTTATTCATTCATTTATTCACAGACTAGAGGATTATTTAGGTGGAATTCCTGATGGAATCTGAAAATCTTACCAGAACTAATGAAAGTTAGCAAGATTGTAGAGTACATGGTCAATACACAAAAAACAATTGTGTTTCTATATACTAGCAGAAATGAAAAGTAAAGATTAAAAGGAAAAACTATTTATAATAGAATTAATATAACAAACTGTTTAGGGGTATATTTGACAAGAATACCAAAAATCTGTATGTTGAAGGAATAGAAAACACTGCAGAAAGAAATTAAAGATTAGGTTTTGAGAAAATAGAGATATGTTGTATTCATTAACTGGAAGATTCAGTATTTCTCATGTGGCAGTGCTCTGAAAACCGATCTGGAGGTTCAACAAAATCCTAAGTTCATATGGAAAGGCAAAGGTCTTAGAACAGCAACGCCAATTTTGAAAATGAAAAACAAAATTGAAGGACTACTACTACCTAATACTACTACCTAACCTTGGGACTCTTAAAAGTTAAAGCATCCAAAATTTTTTGGTACTGGTATGAGCATAGATAAATGGAAAAAAGAAAAGAGTATAAAAGCAGACCTATTTGCATAGAGACTACTTAGTTTTGACAAAGGTTAAAAGGCAAGTAAATAGAGAAAGAAAAATTTTTTCAACAGTCATGCTTGATTAGATGAATATGCATATGGAAAAACAGTGAACATCAACAAGTATCTTACACCATACAAACAAAATATTAATAATTTGAAATAAGTCATAAGTCATAGACTGAAGTGTAAAGCTTCAAACTATAAAATGTCTAGAGGAATACATAAAAAAGAATTGAGTTATTAAAAGATACTAAATATATTATTCATAAAAAGAGAAATTGACAAACTGGACTACATCAAAAAAACAGATGCTATTTGAAAGACAATTTCAAGGGAATGAAATGATCACCATAAACTGGGAAGAAATGCTTGAAAAATCATATACTCAATAAACAACATAAAATCCAATTATATGTGCAGTCCTCAAATTCAATAATAAACAACTCAGTAGAAAGTGGAAAAAGATTAGAACAGGACTTGACAAGAGAAGATACTTGTATGTCAACTGAACACTTGTGAAGGTGCTCTCCATCATTATTCATTAAGGAAATGCAAATTAAAAACAAAAAGAGATGCTACTGCATAACTATTAGGATAGTCATAATTTTAAAAGACTGACTATATCAGGAGGGTAAGAATATGGAAAAACTGAAACTCATAAGTTGCTGGAAGGAGTGTAAAGTGAAAGACTTAATTTGGAACCATTTGGACAGTCTTTTTAATTAAAAAATTAAACATTCATTCACCATATTATCCAGTGATTCATTCCTCAGTATTTTCACAAGATAAATGAAAACATGGGTCTATACAAAGACTTCCTTAAAGATAATGCTTATAGTTGTATTAATTGTAATAGCCCCAAACTAGAAACAGCTGAATATCCTTTAACAGGTAATGGATAACAAATTGCAGTACATACACATAACAGAATATTATTTAGCCATAAAAGGAATGAACTGGTAAAACACTACAACACAGATGAATCACAGAATAATTATGCTGAGTAAAAATAAAGAAAGAATATATACTGTATGATTGCATTAATGTAAAACACTAGAAAATGTAATGAGTTTATAATGGGTACAGGGTAGGGAAGAAGAAAGTAAACTAGGGACAAGAGGAAACATTTGAAGGGTCTAGATATGCTCATTATCTTGTTTGTAGCATTGATGGTTCTGTACATGTGAAAAGGAGTCTAACAATATTGGCAATATTTGTTAAATTGCACACTTTATTCACAAATCATTGTATGTCATTTATGACTCAGTAATATAAATCAACACAGAAAAAAAAAACTGATATGTACATTAAAGAAATTTCTTAGAAATAGAAAAGTAACCAGTTAAATAAACTCCTTTATATTTATCACCAAATTATATGATTATTACTGTACGAAACTAGAAACATTTTTTGTCAAAACTATATATGCTGTCACATATGCTAAAAAAGCATAAAATCAATGAATTTCAATAACTTCAAAATAGTACCCCAACTGAAATAAAACAATTAATTTTACGTTTATGTAATAAGGGGCACCTAGGTGGCTCAGTGGGTTAAAGCCTCTGCCTTCAGCTCGGGTCATGATGTCAGGGTCCTGGGATCAAATCCCATATCCCATATCTCTGCTCAGTATGGAGCCTGCTTCCCCCTCTCTGCCTGCCTCTCTGCCTATTTGTGATCTCTCTCTGTCGAATAAATAAATAAAATCTTTTTTAAAAAATGATGTAATAAAATTACTCATGATCATTAAAATAAGTTCATCAGGAAAGAAACTAATTACGATTTTGTTATAGAAAAAATGTAACAGATAAATTGTACCTCTTTGGGCCTGGCATTACATATAGGTAAACTAATTAAACAAATAAAATTTCACTTGGAAAAGTTAATGTGTTAATGAAATTGCAGATGGGCTCTTTAATGACTAACATTATTGCCATTCATGCCATATTGACAACTTATAAGAAAAAAGAGCAAAAAGAATAAGTCTAAATGAGACAAAATACTTTTTGTTTTCTCTTTCATACAAATATATTTTAAGGAATAATAAATACAAAAAAGAGAGTAATAAACAGAATTATCAATCATATTATGTTTTCTCTAAAATGATGCTGGACACCAGGATACTACAAAGAAAGAAAAATAATGTAAATATGTCTAACAAAAATCCAGTGCCTTTACCAGATATTTTGCTTATGGCTAAGGTGTCAAGATTATTATATAGAGATCCTAACTGAGGATCTCGTTTTCTAATGTTTCTCTGAAAATTATCTATCTTATACATTTATAAAATAGAATGTATTATGCAAAATAAGTCAATCAGAGAAAAACAAATACTATATGATTTCACTCATATGTGGAATTTAAGAATCAAAACATATGAACATAGGGGAAAGAAAAAGATAGGGAAAGAGAGAGGGAGGCAAACCATAAAAGAGACTCTTAACTATAAAGAACAAACAGGGTTGTTGGAGGGGATTTGGGTTCAGGGAATGGGCCAAATAAGTGCAGGTATTAAGGAGGGCACTTCTTGTAATGAGCACTGGGTATTAAATGTAGGTGATAAATGACTACATTCTACTCCTGAAACTAATATAACACTATATGTTAACTAACTAGAACATAAATAAAAATTTAAAACATTAAAAATAAACTAATTAAATAAGTATACACAAAATTTGGAATATAGGAAATTGTAAGCAATCTCAAGAGAACTTCCAAGGTAGTCGACTTTATTTGCTGTTTAGAGATACAAAGGAAATGTATTTTGCTCCAACAGATTACTCAATGAAATATCCTGGAACAAATATCTAAGTAAGTGACTTCATTCTGTTATCTTTGATGCTTTTTTTTTCTTTTTTTAACTTTTGCAGTAACAGAAGTCACTTGATATTAATTCAGAAAGAGATGGATTCTAGACACTATTTTACATTCAAATCAAAGAAGTGATTTGAGGGCATGAGAGAGGGCAAAATTAATTAGACTGGGAAATAAATTCTTGATATTAACACGTGGCTTTTTTACAATACTAATGTGTAGTTATTCGACTTTTTTCTTTGAAACTGACAAATTTCAAAGGGACTGGTAAGATTGCAACTTCTGCTAGCATATGTCTTATGTAAGTCTTCTCGAAGTCTGAACTATATACAATAAGCGGTTAGGATAATGCTGAAGTCATTTCAGAAATGTTACTATTCCTATTTTTATTATAATTTAATGATATTTGAACTGCAAGTCATTCATACCTTTCAAAATGTAAGATCTATAAAAGGAAATCAGTAAAATTTGCCTTCCATTAGTGTCCCACAGCTACTAATTACCCAAAGCAACCTGTTATAACTTTCTTCTGAATTATTCCAAGAAGATTTTGTTCATTTACATGAAAATTCTGATATTTTAGATACATACTATTTTGCTATTTTTAATTAATAGGCCTCTTTTGTCTACAAGAGCTTTAGATTTAGGAGAAATTGAACAGAAAATATAGTTTTCATATATAATATTCCCACCCCTCAGCAGAGTTTCCCCCATTATTAACATTGTAGAGTAATGTGGTATTTTGTTACAAAAAAATGTAACTGTTTATACATTACTATTAATTAAATTCTATAATTTACATTGGAGTTCTCTCTTTGTATTTTGCTTTCTATTGTTTTTGAAAAATATATGTCATGATTTGGCCACTATAGAATCATATAGAATAGCTCCACCGTTCTAAAAATTCTGCTTCACATATTGAATTCTCCCCCTTCATATTCTGGCAGCCACAGATTATTTTCACTCTATGTAGTTGTTCCTTCTACAGAATACCATATAGTAGAATCATACAGAATATAGCCTTTTCAGACTGGCTTCTTTCACAAGCAATATGTATTTAAAATCGTTTCATGTCTTGTCTTTTCATGCCTTGATAGATTCATTTCTTTTCAACATTGAAAAACGTTCCATTGAATGGTAAACATAGTTTTTCCATTCACCTATGGAGGACATTTTGGTTGCTTTCAATTATTGACAATTATGAATAAAGCTGGAATAAACATCAGTGTGCAGGTTTTTGTGTGGACATAAATTTTCAACTCAATTGGATAAATACCTATGAGCGCTATTGCTGGATCATATGGTAAGATGACTATGTTTAGCTTTCTAAAAAAATCCTGCCAGCTGTCTCCTAAAATGGATGTACAATTTTGAATTGCAACCAGATATGAATGAGAATTTATTTTGCTCTCATCCTTACTAGCATTTGGTATTTTCAAATTTATGGATTTTAGCCATTCTAATAGAAGCGAAGTGGTATATTCATTGTTTCAACATATAATGTCTTTACAACATACGATGTTCTCATATATTCTCATCCTCTCTAGGCTTGTCATCTGCATATCTACCAGGCAAGATGTTTGTTCAGAAGCTTTTCCCATTTTCTAACTGGATTATTTGTTTTGTTATTGTTGAATTTTAAGACTTCTTTATACATTTTTTGATGTAATTTATCAGATTTGTGTTTTGCAAATATTTCCTAGCAGTCTGGGGCTTATTTTTTTCATTCCTTTTAACAGTGTCCTTCACAGAAGAAAAGGTTTTACTTTAAATAAAGACCAACCCCAATTTTTTAATGAATTATGATTTTGGTGTATTGTATTAAAAACTCATTATAACTCCAAGATCAGTTATATTCACCTATGTTACTTTCAAGAACATTCAGAGTTTTATATTTTAATTTAGGTATATGGTCCATTTTGAATTAATGTTTGTGAGAGGTTTAAGTTCTGTGTCTAGATTAATTTCTCTGTATATGGAGATTCAATTTTTCTAGTATCTCTTGCTGAAAGGGCTATTGGTGCCCCATTGAACTTCCTTTGCTCCTTTATTGCTGAGCCTTCTATTCTGTTTCACTGATCTATTTGTCTATTCTCTTATAATTATATTCTCTTATGATCAAAGCATCTTGATTATACTAGCATTAGACTCAGGTCAAGTCAGTCTCCCAGTTTTGTTCTTTGTCATGATTATTTTCAAGACTATCCTTTTGTCTTTGGTTGTCTGCAACACAATATCATAATATGCCTAGGTGTAGGGTTGTAGTGTTTATCCTGCTTTGTATTCTCTGAATTTTGAGTTCTTTGGTTTGATATGCCATTAATTTTGGAAAATCCCCTACCCTTATTAATTGAATATTTATTATGTTCCTTTCTCATTTCCTTCTGGTCTTTCTAGTAAAGGATGTTATTACTTTTGCAATTACTCTGCAGTTCCCTGATAATCTGTTAATTTTTTTCATTCGTTCATCTTTTTTTTAAGTTTTGCATTTCAGTTTGAGAAGTTTTTACTGACACTATCTTCAGTCCCACTGAGAACCTCAGCCTGGTTCTAACTGGCTGATGAGACCATTAAGGCATTCTTTACTTCTGTTACAGTGTATTTTTTTTCTAGCATTCCCTTTTACTTTTTTCTATTAATGTGGTGGTAAGAGACTGAACATGGAAATATTTTCTAATCTTATGATTAATTAAAGTTATTGGTGTGCATGACTTCCTAAGCTGTGACCTCTGAGTGTCTTTTTTAGTCTTTTCCCCTCCTTTACCTAGGATAAGTAGGTTAAAGAGGGCTGGAATGGGTTAAGTATCCTTACTCTAGGACAGATAAGTATCTGGTAAATTTCCCTTCCAGGGGCAGTCTTTGTTATGGAGAACACTCCTGGCTTATTTCAGGAAGGTTTTCCCCCTTCTTGTTACCTGAAAACATAAAAAGCTATTGTTCAGAATTTCATCCCGAAAACCTAGTATGGTTCATAGACACAAAACCTTATAAAGTTCAGAAGACTCCAAAAACAGGGCCCCCAGGAGATTTTAACACACAAGACAGTCTATACCCAGAAATTTGCCAAATGACCAATTAATGTTCTTATCAGTTCCTGGCTCCAGTGGATTCTTTGAGGTAAGCTGATCTCAATTTTGATCTCTGTATTTGCCCGTCTTCCTAAGTTTCCACTGGCTATGATTTTAACTCGCTAATGGATCTATGAAAAGTTCTTGATTTTCACTTTGTTAAAAAAAAACTTCTTTTCTTATTTTTTAGGACAGGAGTGACAATGTCCAAACCATTTATATATTGTAAAAACCAGAAATTCTCTTTTATTTAAACAAATTATCAGCATGCTATATATTCTGTACATTGCTTTTTGTTAATTAACATATCTTAAGAATTTTTTTCTAATTTTGCAGTTGCTCAGCAGTGGTTAATGTTTAAATGTTCATCTGGGGCGCCTGGGTGGCTCAGTGGGTTAAAACCTCTGCCTTCGGCTCAGGTCATGATCCCAGGGTCTTGGGATAGAGCCTCACGTCAGGCTCTCTGCTCAGCGGAAAATCTACTTCCTCCTCTCTCTCCGCCTGCCTCTCTGCCTATTTGTGATCTGTCTGTCAAATAAATAAATAAAATCTTAAAAAAAAAAGTTCATCTATATATTTAAGAAATATTTATTATCTATTAGGTGGATTTATAAAGAATATTTCTCAAAATTCTCAGTAGATGTTGTAAGGGCCTGCTTAGCCAGAGCAAGCCATTTTGTTGTTTATGTAGTAAACTTAGATTAACCCTGCCCCCCACAAGAGGAACTTACTTAGAAACAAGTCTGGGAAACCAGAAAAATATGACTGACCAGCCCCTGATAACAGAGCCCATATACCAGGACGTGTCAGGTCAGAGGAGGTAACAGAGCCCAGAATACAAGAATGAGCGAAGCCAGGTGGAGACATCCAATCAGGAAAGCACCTCCTCAACCACCCAAGAATGTGGGCCCTGCCTTTTGGGCGCCAATTCTGACCAGAGTGTAGGCTAGCTCAAATAACTACTATAGGGTGAATTGTAATTCAGTTGGCCACCTGTGTGTGGCCAAGCTCAACCACATGGCCTTTACTCTATAAAAGTTAGTCTGGGAGGCTGGGAGGGGTCTCCTCTTTGCAAGAGACTGTCTTGGCTGGTCAGTTTGATTCTCAATGCTTGGCGCGAAATAAAGCTTTGGCTTGACCTTCGCTTTGTATCAGTCTAGCTCCTTTGACCATGGACCTAACAGATATGGCACATTTAAAATATATATTGTTAAAAATGGTTTGGTCGGTTAAAGCACCTTCAGTAATTCACTCTGTAAACACAGCAGAAGGTAAAGAGATTAAAATGTGTATTCAGTATCACACAAAAGATGCAGTACCTATATTACTAATTTTAGGAGAAAAAAAAGAGAATAAATGTGAAGTGGTACTAAAAGATATGATGAGGAAGGAATCCAAAAAAGTAAGTCAGTGCTAAATGGAAAATTGAAAAAATAGATATTGCCAGAGTGATTATTTTAATTAACTTTACATTTTAATTTTTGAATTCTAAATTCAGACAAGAGAACAGAAATATATCAAAGGAAGTAATTTTATTTTTCATATTTAAGCATATTATTTAATTTAAAATGTGCCATAATCCATACCATCAATTAAAAAGTGAGTAACACATTTATTCTTTTCTTATTAATAAATCAGGGGTCATCTTGGTAGTTATTCAATATATTCTATAGGACATATGTTTCATAGATGCTTTTTTTAAGATTTTATTTATTTATTTGACAGAGAGAGATAGAGCAAGAGAGGGAACACAAGCAGGGGTGTCGGGGAGGGAGAAGCAGGCTCCCCACAGAGCAGGGAGCCTAATGCAGGGCTTGATTCCAGGACCCCGGCACCATGACGTGGATGGAAGGCAGTTGTTTAATGACTGAGCCACCCAGGCACCCCTATGTTTCATAGATATATAACTATTTTAGATTCACAAATGTATCTTTAATATTTTGATTCATTTATACAACTCAGTGATGTAATCACATGTTTCCTGGAACTGTCAATGTGTAGGTAAACAGGTAAAATATGTTGTATATAAGCTAAATAGTTACATCATTACCAGGAGGAAATGAGATTATGGGAGTCAGTGTTTTTATTTTCATTTCAGTACCGCTTTAAATTTTTAGTAGGTTTTATTATGAATTAAAATTTGTGAACACTTATTAAATCATATTAAATAAGCAATGGTGACATTTTATTATGTAAACATACTTGTACATTATTTATTTGTTTATTTTGGAATCTGAAATCTAAATAAGCTTTATGGAAAGAAATTTTGCAATGTGTTTGAGTATTCTTATTGGTATTCATGTATCGATGACCACCATTTCTACATTTGTTAATATTTAGAGAGAAAAAAGTAGAGATGCAAAGTATATTTAAATAGAAGAGCAATTGCCTTTGTGTTCATTTAACAAGAAGACATAGGAAAAATTTATAGATACCAGAATATTGAACTCAGTTAAGTATAATATTGTATATTCACAGAATAAAATTATTTTTGAAATACATTCAATAGTACATAAAATGGTCAGTATTTAATATTAAAATTTTGAAAGCAATATACAAAACAACATAGAGTATTTTTATTACCTTAATACAAAAAAAAACCAGAAATGAGAAAAGATAGAAAATTTGAAAAATTTGATATATCAACTGTATCAAAATGGCTCTTCCAAATAATACTTTTATGAATATACTTACATACATTATGTGTATGTAAGTATGAACATGCATGCATACATAAGTATGTATGAAGATACATACAATATACTTATATACATACGCACACATACATTACATACATACATGAATACACTTGCATACATACCTGTGAATTTCTTTTGGATATACGTTTTGTTGTAGAATACCAGTGTCATAGGTCATATATATGCTCAACTTCAATACGTACATCAAACAGTTTTCCAATGTGGTTCTACCAATTTATATTCCTACCAATAGAGTGTGAATGTTCTTATTGCTTTACAATCTTGTCAATATTTGATACTGTCAGCAACAGTAATCTCAGAGTTGTAAATTCACTTCCTGGCATACTTTTCCTTTTCTATTTATCTTTTATGTTCTTACATTTTAAAAATGAATAAAAGTAAACACTATAAAAATAAGAAAATTATATACTAAATGTTATATTTCTATAACCTTTTACTGAATGTTTATATTTCCTAGGTTATATATTTAGAATTCATCACATAAACCAGTTAAGTAAAGGGATTAAGATTAATGTAAACTATATGGTGAAGATAAATTGTTCTGTAAATTTTAAATGACACCGGATAAACTGCATCATTTTGTAAAAAGGAGATCCAGATGTGGCAGAGGGATAGATTAGGAGGCCTTTTGTATCCCTAATGTGCCTGCATCTGTGATGATAACAGTCCTTTATTAATAAGAGGGTTCTTTTCCTTAATTGGAAATTTCTTGGCCTGCTGTTCAGCGTTTGTTTAGGAGAATTGGCAAAAGAAAACATAGTATTACTTCTGTTTATTTCATAAGTACCCTTGTAAATAATTGTATAAAATCCTGTTATTCACATTTCTTAAATAACGAATAGAGATTATCTGCCCTCATGAACAAAGCTCATTATCTTTAATCTCTACTAGAAAATATCATAGAGGATTTTGTTTTATTTGCTGTTCTCAAAAAGAAATGTATCATTATAGTATGTGTATACATAGTCATAATCTCCTGTCTTTTTTGGTTTTGCCCCATAAGAATTGTCTGCACAATTAATATGTATAGTAACATACCATATATGGAATATGTCTTTCAGCTTTTCAGTTTGTTCTCTGGGATTTGCATGTCCTTACTTAACATGTTCCTTGTTTCTGTTATTATGCAAGAAATCATGCCTGATTAAGTTCAGACAGTTTGCAAGGCAGGGGGTTTGTGTAATTGCGATCATGCTCTGCAGGTTTTTACTTAATTGTCATCTCTTCTGAAACTAGATTAAAGGATTTTTTAGAGTGTGCTGCTCACCTGTTTGTTCATTACATTAATTTAAGTTGTCTTCCCTGCTATTTGTTAAAAACCTACCACCAGGAGAATTTGGTGAGGTCATTTTTTTTTCCTATCCTATCTGCCTAAAGGCATTATATCACTTTGTCATACCATATTAGGTATCTAGTAAACTCCCTGACTTTCCTCAGATACCTAGAAAGATGAAAGTACCAGAATAAACCCATTTGTCACTTGGGATAACTGTGTGTACCATTCTAATCCATGAGGATGAACTTTAAAACATTTGAAGTTTAAACATCCATGAAGGATATTCTTAATATAAAATGGTAGATTCCTGAGGCACCTAGGTGGCTCAGTCAGACAAGCATCTGCCTTCAGCTGAGGTCATGATCCCAGAATCCCAGGATGGAGCCCCATGTGAGGCTCCCTGCTCGGCAGGGAGTCTGATTCTCCCCCTGCTCTTTCCCCTGCTCATGCTCTCTCTCTCAAATAAATAAAATATATATTTTTTATATGGCACATTCCTTTTGACTCATGGTGCTGCAAATCCAAAGAATATCAATTGTATCACTTTTTTTTTCTCTAAAATGGGCAATAACAGGGAACTCACTTTCTGACATGGGGTCTAATCCTCTACTTTCTGTAGACATGGGAATAAACACCCCATTTATTTATCTGCATTGTCAAGTTAACTTTATATCTACAATTTCCATACTTGAAAGTTTGAGAATATACATGTGACATAGTAAATGAGTATAAAATACTAAGTTAACTTGTATATTAACACCCAAATTACTAGTAAATGTATAGTTTATTTTGAAAATTGATTGACTTCAAAACATATGATTTTTAATTTTGGGTACATTCTTTCTGTGATAACTTGGTACTTGAGCTGGTTTTTGAGCTATTACTTGATCTGTGATTGTGAATTAAAGCCCTATTGTAAAAACATACTGTGTAGCAGACCATGAAAACAGTTTTGGATATAGGAAATATGTCAGCATAACACGAACAAAACAACACAAAGAGAAATCAAAATCAAACATCCACAAAATATCGAATTATTTAATAAGAATCTCTACATTTTCATGGTGAGCAGCACTTAGAAATTTTAAGAAAAATCCTATCATCTATCTGTCATTTATAAATAGCTGCATATCATTAATATGAAGCCTTCTGTGTTGAACCACATGTAATAATTTAAATCTGTAGTATATTTGCAATTATCAGTTCTTTTTAATATCCTCCTAAAGTTTGGGATACCTCGTTGAATATCCAACTCTTGGTTTGCACTCAGGTCATGAGAGCATCATGAGACTGAGCTCCAGGTCGGGTTCTGCACTCAACACAGAATTAGCTGTATATTTTCTCTCCCTCTGCACACCACCCCCCATGCTTGGCCATGAATGTGTGTGCTCTCTTTCTCTCTCTCAAATAAATAAAACCTTTAAAAAATATATTCTCTTAGAGTCTGTCCAAATGAAGCCTTTTTATCACTGCATAACAAGACAATTTCATGTTGTAAACCTTAGCTGCACAAAATATATAAAAATTATTCCAAAAGTAATTTAAGTGGTTATATTATAGTCAGAAAGATGTTTATTTATTTATAGTCAGAAGGATAAAATTATTCCAAAAATAATTTTAGTGGCAATATTATAGTTAAAGGATGTGTATTTGTGTAATATATAAATGACTGAAAAAAATGGTGGCCCCAAACAAGCGATTGATTATAACTTATATTTGTAAGTGAATAATATTATAATGATACTAAAAATTCATCATATAGTTTTAATATAGCTAAAAATGTTCAGGTATTGTGTTTCCTAAAACTCAAGAGACATGCCACTTCTATTATATAATGATCCCTTTTTAACATATGAATGTATATATATATCTACAATGGTTATTTCATTTGAGACTGATTTCTTTTAAAATACATATTGATAGTGGACAACCTATTTTTTTAAAGACTTTATTTATTTAGGGGCACCTGGGTGGCTCAGTGGGTTAAGCCACTGCCTTCGGCTAAGGTCATGATCTCAGAGTCCTGGGATCGAGTCCCACATCAGGCTCTCTGCTAAGCAGGGAGCCTGCTTCCTTCTCTCTCTCTGCCAGCCTCTCTACCTACCTGTGATCTCTCTCTGTCAAATAAATAAATAAAATCTTTAAAAAAAAAAAGACTTTATTTATTTATTTGACAGAGAGAGACAGCAAGAGAGGGCACACAAGCAGGGGGAAATGGGAGAGGAAGAAGCAGACTTCCCGCTGAACAGGGAGCCCTATGTGGGACTCGATCCCAGGACTCTGGGACCATGACCTGAACTGAAGGCAAACACTCAATGACAGCCACCCAAGTGCCCCATGGACAACCTGTTCTTAATATGAGAGAAACATCCTCCCCTAAAGTAGAAAACTATAAATACTGGATAGTCAAAATCTGCATAAGAGTTTTAAATGTGCAAGACTAAAGACAGTCCAAACCAGTTGTATAATAGAACTTTATTTCAGAAAAATCAGTTTTAATGATATAATAAGTACCAAGTCAAATATGGAATTTTGAGGAATCCCAGAGTTAGCAAGAGCTGGAAGATCTTAAATACCCTTGAAGTTGAAGTAGCCAAGTAACTACATACCCTTAAAGCTGAGGGAATTTTGTACTAGAGCCCAACACTAGGGTAGGTTAGTGGGAGCTGAGTCAGTGAAGAGGCAGCCATCCTTGACAGAAGCTGCCAGCAGCAGAACCAGGGAAAGAAATATCCAGGGTTTCTCATTTCTCCTATTCTCCAATCTTCTGGCAATACTTTTTTATCATCCAAACTCATAGGAAACCAGTTGGCAAGGGAATCAACAAAATGTAGTTGGCAAATACGTGACGTAGGAAAGCTATACAAAAACAGAAAGCCTAATGCCTTAACAGCCAGGCTCTACCCATTTTGTTAATCAGCAAGTATTTTAACCTCTCTACCAATGTTTCACAAAACAAAAGTCTGCACTTTCACCTATCAGCATGCAATTAGCTTTTGCACAAAATGATATCATCTCACCTTATTCCCTATTGGGAAAATATAATTAAAAACAAAATCTCCTCCAAAACTAAAAAACCTCTTGATAAAGGTAGACAAGAAAGAAAAAATACATTATTGAATATGCATTGAACCAGAATATGATATACTTCACAGTCAATCCACTAAGATACTGCAAAGACAAAAACAAATCTTATCATTTTATATAGCCAGCCATTTACAACATATTATTTGCATGTTTTCAAGTTAAATAAATAATAGTTTCCAAATAGGAGAACTCAACAGCATCATTAGTCACATAGTTAATCCTAAAGTCAATTGAAAATTGGGGTGGACATCCATGTTAGCTAACTAATTAAGCCTTTATTTGTAGTTCATTTATGTGTTTACACCCCCAAATAAGGGGAGACACACTATGCTATCAGTCAACAGTATCCCTCTCAAAGTTCAGGATCTTCACCTCTCCCCCCAGGTCCAAAGGCAGCCACTCAATGTCTGATTAGTCATGAGGTAAAAATCGTAACGTTAAGCCCCACCAACATTCTTTCCTAAAATACTAGAGGGGAAAAAAACAAAACAAAACAAAAGAATTTCATCAGCAGCATATACAGATGCATAATAAAATGTTCACTGCTGTCAGTATCCTTATTTAGGCAGTTGCTCAAAAACCTATAGTTTTATTTACCAATATCACTATTCAGTTTGTTGTATATAACCCTAGTGATATTTGACTTTTGTTTACAATTCAGTTTCTTCTGGGAAAATTATGCTCTCAAGAAATTTCATTTTGAATTCATAAGTTTCATTCAACAGAACAGACAGGGCCGTTCAAGCCTCATTCAGAATGACCAAATTATTCATATACCCTTAATTTGCATGATACAATGAACTATTTCCTCATAATATTTAGTATTTTAACAATAATAATAATGATGATGATAATGATATATCTGTTTGATGTTTGTAAAACAAAGCATTTGAGAATGACAATACCACATAAAGGGTCTCTGATGATTCCACCAGTCTAAGCTTCCAAAGGGATAGTTTGATTAGGCATAACATGTGAATAGGAAAGTATTTATTTATACTAGGATTATAATTTTTGAGCCTCTATTTAAGATCTATAAACACCATGCAATATCCTTACTTCATTCTGAGATCATCAAGCTACCCAGTGCTTCATTACGAAACTCTTCCTGTGTCCTTTTCAAACTTATAAAGCGAGCCTACGATCTCATTGCCATGACTCATGTTCTGCTCCAGCTGCTATTCACACTGTCCCCATTTTCATCCAAATCTCCCTAAATAGTCTGAATTCCATATTTTCTCTTTCTCACTATCTCATTTAGCCATCACTGGCAGATATCTGATTTCTGCCACTTCTGCTAAGATCCCCCAAACTACTTTTTTGCTAAATCCTTTGCCACTGTCTGGGTGTTACTGCTATCGGGGTCCCTCTCCTTCTCCGGCATTTTCACCTTCAGGTTTCACAAGTTACGTATCAACCAATGAAGAATTCAGAAGTAAGAGCACCAGCATGTTCTTTATTTGGGAAGGAAGGAAAGAGCTTTAACTTTGATCCCCACTCACCTTCCCTGCTCCAAACTGTTGTCTGTCCTTTATGAAAGAATGACTGGATGATGTTGTATATTGACTGACACATATATTTTAAAATTAGGCAGCCTTGCTTTAATTCTAGCTCTGCCACTTAACTAGTGTGTGTTTAAGAAAGACCTGTGTTTCCATCTTTTTCATGTGTAACATAGGTAGGTAGGGGAACAAAATAAAGATAATTTATCTAATTTTAGCACATTTCCTAGCACAAAATTGCTTCTGATTCATCAGGTTATTGGGGAATTTGGATATAATAAATCAAAGAAACTAAAACAGTGCTTGTTATACAGGAAGCAGAGTTGCTAAATGCCATTCTGACATGGCTTTAAAGAATAAAAACTTTTGGAAAGGATACATGCTGTAGCCTGTTGTAAACGGTTGTAGTGAATGAGTATTTTGCTTTCAATTCCAGAAGTACAGTGTAAGTTACAACTGTGACACTCACAGTGCTCAAGGAAAAAAAAAAAAAGTTGACATTTGAAAACCGAGTAACAAGACAAGACAGAAAGCAAACAAAACTGATACCTGAATAAACTGTTTTTTAACAAAGAGGCTAGTCTAAGATTAAGTAACATATACCTATTTTGTGGATCCCCGCCCTTAAGAAGCTAATCCTCAGACCCTTGTCCTAAATCGGCAGTCCTCATGACCTCGTGATTCTCACCTATATCATGACTGCATTTTCACAGTTTGTTATTTATCTGAGAGAGAGAGAGAGTACACATGCAAACAGGGTGGAGGAAGAGGGACATGCATACTCAGAGTTGAGTGTGGAGCCCCACACAGGGGTGGTTCTCAGGACCCTGAGATCATGGCCTGAACTGAAATCATGAATCTGACATTTAACCGATTGAGCCACCCAGGGGCCCCTGCATTTTCACAGTTTACTGTGCCTGGGGCACCATTAACCTCTGCAACGCCAACTCTGATGAAGATGTTAAAATAACAATAATGTAACAACACACGAATAAAACACAATGAAAGATGACATAAGAAGGCTATAGTAATATGGGAAATCCCAAGAGATAGAAACCAACATTCCTTCATGAAACATCACAAAGGAGCATGCGCACACACACACACGGAGTCAATGTAATTCTAAGGGCTGATTCTGTAATTTAAAAGACAGGAGAAAGTTCACCTTTTTTCACCTTCTTTTTACAAACCTTGATAAACCACCAGGCCTTCATTTTGAGAAATCCTGCTCTGGGGTACATGGACTACAGTGTAGATATTAGCACTTGATTATAGGTTTTAGGGATAATACTAAGAGCCTTCAATATAATATTAATCACACTGACTTATTTGTCCATGGTTTGAAATATGGATTTGCCTGGCATTCTAGACACGGGCATTTTAAAAGCTCACATCTTTGGCATGCCATCGCCGTTTTCATATAGATTTTCTGTTTGGCAATTTTATGAGGGTTGACTTACTACACAATTAGTGAAGCCAGTCCCTTTGCTCAAAGGGAATATGGGCTTATAGGAATTTTTTATGGTGTAATTCAAATACCCAACATTTTATATACTTATCCTTTGCTGTATTTCAGTTCTATGAACTATATTCTCCATATAAGTAACTCTTCATTTCTATCAACTGACATAAAAAGTGAAAAAAAAGATCTAGTTTATTGGTAACAGAAATTAATGCCTTTAAAACATTCATAATACTAAGTCCAATATCTCTTATTTTTAGCATTTCTTAATTACGCTAATGACGGTGTAAAGCAGAGGATTAGAGATCCACTCTCTGATGGCATGGGTATATTTGGGAAGAGATTAACTTTATAAACTAGTGAATAAGTTTATAAAACTTGGTTATCTTTAAATTACAGTTTGGTAGTGTGATTTTTTTAACATCTAATTTTCCATAGATTGGTTAGTTTTAATATTAACATTGTTTGCACATATCTGCTCACATGTATCTTCTTGCACATAATTGTATATTTCCTTCTGAATGCTAGAGAATATCTGCTGAACATGAAATTACACCTGAGAGATTTCCTTGACACTGGTTTAGAGATGCGATTCTTCTATCAATTTTCACAGGAATTCTAGAGGATTGTACTAGATAATACCTTTCTTTATTCTGAGGTTAAATATTCTTTTTTACTATAATCCAGCCCCTTGACTAGAATAGAATATCCTTCTGCAGAATGTTCACACATTTCTTATTTGCAAAATAATTCCAGGGATTTAATTTACATTAATCTGTGCAGCGATGACCTATAAATATGGTTCAGTGCAAAGTAACTAAATGGAATATTACTGTTTTCTTATGCTCAGTTTTTGGAAAATAGTTTTATATTTAAATAAGTAAAAATGTTCTATTTGTTAACATTTTTCCTTTCTGGATTATTTAGGTTTTTAAATCTAGAACAAAAAGATTTCATAATATTCTCTTTATAAGAGGAATATATTTTACTGTAGATAAACAGTGACTGAAATATAGTTTTCACAATCCAAAGTAATTGAAAGGTGATGCTTAATCACATACCTACTTCCCTACTTGTGAAGTTCTATTTTGTTTCCTTGTGTGATTTCCTGTTTCTTCAAAAACTTGAAAACTAAAAGTGAAAACAAGCTTATTTTCAAAGTATATTCATTTAAATAAACTATAAAGAAAAGACCAGGTCATTTCATACTTTCATCATTTACTGCACTACTCATTTTTAAAGTGGCTATTAAGAGCCTACTTAGTTGAGGGCACAGGTTTAATATATATGAAAACATAAAATCAAGTGTGACAGTACCATTGTTTCGAAAGAGGGGCAAGTTTTGAAAAATCTAAAAATACATCATTTATTACAATTGTTTCTAGTGAACATTAAAGTGGGAAGGAGAGAGAAAATGAATTCGACCTTCTTTCTACATAATAAAATTCAAGAATGCTCTTGTTATCTCCTCCTGACCTTGTACCAACCACCTTATACCAGGATAACCAGCCACCACTGAGCCCTTGGAATAGTCTAAATTAAGTACTGTTATTTGACACACAGTTTTCTAACATCAAAATTATTTGGGGACTATTTTAACTGATTTCCTATTTCTTCTTTTTGTGTAAAAGATGTTTAGTAAACATGTCTTGGTTGTGAATGATGTCTGGTAAAATCAAATTTAAGGGTAAACTTAATTAGATCCACAGATGGTGAAACATAATTGATGATACTATGTCAATATAAACTTTAAGTAACTGTTTCTAAAACTGTGTCAACACTAGGAACAAAATAACAGCATTACCAAGCACTGTACTTAAGTGCTTTGAAGAATGATGCAGTTAATTTCTAATTTCAGTTTACATATCCTAGGCACAAGAAAGTCTTTGGTTCATGTGAGCAGTTTTTCCTTAATAGGATAGGTATTTTGTTTCATATCTGCTACAAGAATGAAAGAAAAAAGATAATTTTTCATGTTGATAATATATAAGCTATTCTTCTTATGAAAACTATATGGGGCACTACCACCTGAGCAAGGGAGAAGAAAGAGTACATAACCTTTCCTTTGGATGATTTAGTGTCTGCTACAATGAAATAACTTTGATTTTGTGATTCTGTGTGCCAGTGGTCACCCCTCATTTGTATATGACAAGTTGTGTGTTAAGTATGGAAAAGTACTATTGGATGAAAAATGACCAGGCAAAATCTTTAGGGAAAGAAATATAAAGACCATTTTTAAAGTTTTATATGCAGTGGACTTCAACATCTACTATGAATGAGAACATGGAACTTGGAAACACAATTAATCAGATTAAGAAAACCACAGCAAACCACCAATTACAAAATAACTACAAAACAATTGTTTCCAAGAAGAAACAGCTAATATTTTGCAACAGTATAATTACTCATTATGTCACATTTAATTTTAAGCATATTAAAGTCTATCTTTTTTTTTTTTAAGATTTTTATTTATTTGACAGACAGAGATCACAAGTAGGCAGAGAGGCAGGCAGAGAGGAAGGGAAGCAGGCCCCCTGCTGAGCAGAGAGCCCGATGTGGGGCTCCATCCCAGGACTCTGGGATTATGACCTGAGAAGAAGGCAGAGGCTTTAACCCACAGAGCCACCCAGGTGCCCCTAAAGTCTACCTTGATTACTAAGAAAAATCCTAAATAATCCTAATATAAAATAATTTATCATTTATTTTTCAGGGTTTATTTTCTAGGGTCAATCTCAATTGATAATAATGATAAAAACAATAACAATAAAAATAATGTCCATCATTTTGGACTATTATAAAAACACACTGTAACTTTATATATCTTGTTCCATTTAAGGTTCCAAATATATGAAATCTAGTTTATTAATTCCTGCACTACAAGAAAGAAAATTGAAACTCTGGCCTACATGAGTGACTTTTTCAAGGAAACACACAGAAAAAGAAACTATGATTCAAATTCAAATCTGTCTGATGAAAGCCAAGGTTTTTTAAACCATCATTTTCCTAGTAATTTAGTAGAAAATTCATGTGTTGCCTGGCTTTGGATACCAAATACAATTGTCTAAAGGCTGTTGCTATGCTTTAAGTTCATTTTTTTCCCCCAAATATGTTATTTTTCCTTGCTATGTAGCATCAGGTACACAATACATAACTGTATCCTTTCGTGTACTTGGGACAGAAACAAAAACTTCATCTTTATGTAGTTTATATACCAACACACACACACACACACACACACACACACACACACACACACACACCATACATAGAAATAGTAACAAACAGGGTGCCTGGGCAGCTCAGTCAGTTAAGTGTATGCCTTTAGCTCAGGTCATGATCCCAGAATCCAAGGAACGAGTCTGCATAGGGTTCGCTGCTCAGCGGGAAGTCTCCTTTTGCCCTTCACCCTTTTGAGCTCTCTCTAGCTCTCTCTCTCTCTCTCAAATAAATAAATAAAACCTTTAAAAAAATAGTAATAAATACTCACATTTAACAATTTCCTCATATATTCTTTCCGTCACCATAGAAGACACAAATTAGGTTGGTTCTTGTACTATTGGGAAGGAAAAATTTGGTTTGGCATAAAAGCCTGTCCTTGTTTTCCTGAAAATTATGTTGCATAAGGTTACTGATGCTTTAGGATTTTTTTTAATAAAATGTAATTTTTATTCCTTTCAAGGTTTAATGCATTGAAATTTGAAGAATAAAGTTGTTGAAGATTGGTGCCTAAGTATCACTGCGTCTAATTTTCATTTCAAAAAGTAGCTAATAGGGGCACCTGGGTGGCTCAGTGGGTAAAAGCCTCTGCTCTTGGCTCAAGTCATGATCTCAGGATCCTGGGATCGAGCCCCTCTGCTCAGCAGGGAGCCTGCTTCTTCCTCTTACTCTGCCTGTCTCTCTGACTACTTGTGATCTCTCTGTCTCTATCAACTAAATAAATAAAATCTTAAAAAAAAAAGTAGCTAATAATCCATAAGAACAGCAGAAATCCTGCGGCTAGCCCTCAGTTACTCGAAGTTTTGATCCTTCTTCTCTGTTCCCTCTTCCCAAACTTCTAGCACTGTATTTTTCTTCTATTCATGTAGATCTTCTTCCCTCTTTCTATTTTCACATATGAAATTTCAAAATTTGTGACTATTTTATTCATCCACTTTGATCCACTCCCAAGGTCTAGCATTAGCCTGCTTGAAAACTATAATGTTGATGAAAAATATTGAAATAGACAAATGTGTTAGGATCGCATAGACCATGTAGGAGTAGAAAGCATCACATGGCATATAGGAGCAGAAACTGTCTATGAATGATATCTGCAGTTTGTTCCAAATTAATAGACATTAAGAGATTAAAAATTATTGAATAAACCATAGTAAATGGAAGGCTGGAAGAAAACTCAAGTTAAACTATTAAGACATTTTAAAATGTAAAATAAAGAAATGACATCAGCAAGATGGCCAAAGAAGATTTCCCTTGCACATATCCCATCCTCAATAATAATATGCCACCTATCCATGCACAAAAGTGTCTTTGTGGGAGCTTTGGGATCAAGATAGAAGATTGTGAAGCCCATCTATACTCCAAGATCCTGGAAAGCCATTTTGAGAAGATAGTTACTCACCCAGATGGCTGACCCACTGGCCATGATCCTGGCTACAAACCCAGGACACAGCTCTGCACTCCTGAGAATAGTTATGCCTCTGTTTAACTTTTGTCTGTCACCAGCACCAGATGTCTAAAAACCTGAGGGTAGTCATGGCCACCTCTGCATCACGTAGTAGGCATACAGACATTGGTCCTGGCTGTGGACCCTGCCTTGGCCCATGAACAGCCTCTAATCCCTCTCTGCCATGGTTGAGGAGCCCCTGTAAGTGAACCTGCCAAACTCAGCTCGACTGAGGATACTGAAAGTGTCCTGTCCATCTCAGCTGCAGTCCATGAACAGCCCTGCTGGAACAGAAACTAGGCAGCACACATTCCCACCTGTGTTGCTGGAGCCCTGAAAGGGCCCTGTACTGGGTGTCAGCTCCCTCCCAGCCACCGTCTTCAAGGAGGCCTGCTGGCATAGGGGCCAGGAAGAAGAAACCTCTGTCTACATCCTTGAAGATCTTGAAAGAGTTATACATAGCTTCAGATTCCTGACAGCTACAGTCTGCCACTGTGCCAGTCATCCTGAGGGTCCAGATTCCCAGTAGGGAAAACTCAATCTGCATCCCTCGATGCAGATAGAAAGAGACTTCTATTAAGTACCAGCCCCTCTCAGTCACAGTTTGTGAGCAGGTCTGCCGGAACAAGGACCAGACAGAAGACACTCCCATCTGTGGCTCAATGACAGCTACATAACTGACTCCAGCACTGCATAACTGTGTTTCTGGAGATCATCCCATCAGTCCAGGGAAAAGACAGAGAAAGAGGACTTAACTTGCAGAAACCAGTCTTTAAACATGGGAAGAAGCATTTGCTCTTTTCAACACACTGGCACCAATACAAGTCTACCCACATCACAAAGAATCAGGCAAATATGATAACATGAAAGGGAACTGATACTAGCGTAAGAGATCTCAAAGAAGTCAAGATCGACAACGTGACTCACAAAAATTTTAATGTATTCATTCAACTAATATATTTTGAGAGCCTACTATGTGCAAGTAATGTTTTCAGGCTTATGTTCAAGGAATAACAGTGCCTGGTTTTCCCTGCTGTCAAAGGTTAGCAAGGGACATAGAGACAATAAAACATAATGTGAGGAGTAATATACAACCACATAGGAAATCACCTAGCCCAGTCTAGGATGGTCCGTGGTAAACTGATGTAAAGAACATGATTTCTAAGCTGATAGCTGAAGGGTAAGTAGGCAAGAGCCTCAATAAGAAAATATAAGCATTGTTTGTATAACAAGGAAGAGAGAAGGAAGAATATTAGAAGTATACATGCCTATATGTGCAAATGTAAGTTCTTATTCATTAATTCATCTATGCATTTACTCAATAGATTATTACTGGAAACTGGTTACTTACTATATTTTTAGGGATAAACATTTGACAATTAAACATAAATATTCTCTCTGGGAGCATGTAAGTGAATTAGATTTTTTTTTAAAGAATTACATTTATTTGAGAGAAAGAGAGATCAGTGGTAAAGGGCATCAGGAAAGGCAGAAACAGTCTTTTCAGGAGACTCTGCACTGAGCACAGAGCCCATCAAGGGGTTTGATCTCATGACCACCATGAGATCACGACCTGAGGCGAAACCAAGAGTTGGGAGCTCAACTGACTGAGCCACCCAGGCGCCTCAGTGGATCAGAGATTTTGATATAAAAGCCTTCAAGAAGTATCTAAAAGTTCAAATTTGTCCAATTCTAAGCTATATCTAATTATTATCTCACACTTCAGCTTGACTTTTTAAAAATGTTTTACTATCTATTCCTTTCCCTTATGTCTCAACTTCACGCCTTCAACACAGACATATTAGAAACTATTGTTTCTTATAATCACAACTTGCTTAATGTGATTATAAGAAACAATAATGACTGAACGACCCAGGCACCCCTCAAATTTGTTTAAATTTGGACATATTTTTGTGTATATTTTGTAACCTATTTTATATATTCTTGCTTAACTAAAGAGATCATTTCTTATTCTCATATATAATAAGCTATAGTCAATGCTTTCAGATTCATAATCTATATTAGTATATTTGACTATATATATATATATATGTTGTGTTTTTCTTTCATTTATCATGTGAAGACAATTTTCCTAGAGATCTCTGATTTATTTCTAGTATGAACCAATTGATTTCTAGACTTACTGAAAGACTGTCATATTGGGATTTTATTCTATCTCACTCCTGGTTTACTTTAAAATTTGAAAAGATCAGCTCATTGAAATACAACTTACCTACAATAAAATGCATGTATTATAAATGTACAGATTGATGGGTTTTGACAAAGCTGTGTAACATCTACCATAATTGATATATTGAACACTCCCATCAACCCTAAAATCTACCTGGAGCCAACTCCCCATTCTTTATCCCAGAAAAATCACTGATTTGATTATGATCGCAAAAGATTACTATTGCCTATTTTAAAAAGTGATATGAATAAAATCATATAGTTACTCAATTTTATATTTTAGAGATTAATTTATATTGATGGGATATCTGTTGTCATTTTTAAACTTTAATTCTTGTATACTATTCCATTTTATGTGTATTACATAAGTGTTTATTTATTCTCTCATTTATGAACATCTGAATTATTTTTAATTTTGGGTTGTTAAGAGTAAAGCTACAATGAACAATCTTTTAATTTTTGTTGACATTTATTTTCATTTCTCTGAGGTACATATCTAGGATTGGAATTTCTGTGGCATATCATAATTGTATATTAAAATTTATAAGAAATTATAAAATTGCTTTCCAAATTGGTTGCACAATTTTAGATTTCCACCAGCGACATATTAACAGTCTGGTTTCTACACATCCTCATATCCTTTCCAAAACTTAGTATTGCCCATCTGTTTAAATTTTGGCCATTTTAGTGAGTGTATAGTGGTATTGTCATTTTAACATGCATTTTTATTGTCCTGATAACTAAGATACTGAACAATTTTCTTGGGCATATTAGTATATGCACATTTATGTATGTCCATTTTTATGTATGGCTACTTTAACTCTTTAAGCACTTTTATTGTGCTTTTCTTCTTATTATTGACTTAAACAACTTTCTTTAGATATTCGATATGAGTTATTAGTCATATACATTTATTGTACACATGTTATTCCAGTGTGGCTTTCCTTTTCCTTTTTTTTTAAATGGAAGTTTTTGAAAATAATAGTTTTAACTTTAATGAAGTCCAATTTATCAATTTGATTCTGCTTTAATTAGTTAATTTTATTGTGTATATACATATATGTGCATATATACCTGTATTTATGTACATACATAGGTACATGTATGTATTGGTCTATCCATTTTAATACAATATATAAGAACCCATCTCAACCTACCAATCTATAAAAGAAGATAATGATAGCATCCATTTTTTTAGGATTTTTGGCAATATTGAGAAAATTCATGTAAAACACTCTGAAAACAACATAATAAGCACCAAATAAATATTAATTATTATTAGTGCTAAAACAGTCAAAAATTCTGAGATTAGTGCAATAAAATTTCTGAGCACAAGAGTTTATATTCGATTGTATACCTGTGACAATAATCATAAAAAGAGTCAACCAACAAATTAATTTGTTGACACAGTCCTGAATCAGTTCTTATAATAAATCTAACAAAGTAATCTAATATACATATTCTAAAAGCTACAGAAGATTAATTAAGAAATGAAAGAAAATATAAATAACCAAGCGATAAGCCATCTTCGTGAATAGAAGACTCAATATTTTTGACTCAATATTTTCAAGGTGTTAATTTTTTCAAATTGATGTATAGTTTAAATGCCATCCTAGTCAAAATTAATTTTTATGAAAAGAAAAACAAAGTTGGAAAATTTACAAACAACATTTATGATTTAACCTATATAAAGTAAGACAGTGATCAAGGCAGTTTATTTAGCATAAAGACAGACGTAAAGAATATAGAAAAAAACAAAGAGTCAATTATCATATGGTTTCACTTACTTATGGAGCACAAGGAATAATACAGAGAACTTTGGGAGATGGAGAAGAGAAGTGAGTTGAGGGATATCGGAGGGGAAGACAAACCATGAAAAACTGTGGACTCAGAGACAAACTGAGAGTTTTAGAAGGAGGGGTGGAGGGTGGGGTGAGCCTGGTGGTGGGTATTGTGGAGGACACATATTTCATGGAGCCCTGGGTATGGTACACAAACAATGAATTTTGGAACACTGGAAGAAAAAATAAAATTAAAAAAAAATGCATAAGTACTTTCACACATGATTTTTTTGAACAAATTTTATAATAAAAGCAATTGGAAAAATAGTCCTTTCAACAGATGTCACAAGAATAGTTGAACATCTCATAATCAAAAATAATTAAAGTATTTCTTAGCTTTTACCCAACATCATAAGAAAAAAAGACATGATTTTTTTTTTTATTCTAAAGAAAAAAAAAGAAAAGTCCTGTGACACTGGGCAATCCAACTTGCTTTTGTTTTGGTTTGTTTTAGGACACAATATAGTACAATAGGTACAAGAGAAAAAAAAGAATATACTGGACCCCATCAAAATTTAAAACTTCTGCTCTCTAAAACCACTGTTAAGAAATTAAAAGGTAGGGCGCCTGGGTGGCTCAGTGGGTTAAGCCGCTGCCTTCGGCTCAGGTCATGATCTCAGGGTCCTGGGATCGAGTCCCGCATCGGACTCTCTGCTCAGCGGGGAGCCTGCTTCCTTCTCTCTCTCTCTCTGCCTGCCTCTCAGTGTACTTGTGATTTCTCTCTGTCAAATAAATAAATAAATAAATAAATCTTTAAAAAAAAAAAAAAAGAAATTCAAAGGTAAATTATTGAGAAGATGAACATTTTTCCAAAACTACATCTGATAAAGGATCAATAAACAGAATTTTAAAAGCTCTTGTAATTAAATAAGAAGACAAGGGCACCTGGGTGGCTCAGTGAGTTAAGCCGCTGCCTTCGGCTCAGGTCATGATCCCAGGGTCCTGGAATGGAGTCCCACATTGGGCTCTCTGTTCAGCGGGGAGCCTTCTTCCCTCTCTCTCTCTCTCTGCCTGCCTCTCTATCTACTTGTGATCTCTCTCTGTAAAATAAATAAATAAAATCTTTAAATAAATAAATAAATAAATAAGAAGACAAAAAGCCAATTTATTAAAATTGGGCAAATGTTTAAACAAACAGTGCTCCAAAGAAGAAAAATAGGTGTCAAATAAACACATGAAAAATAGAAATACTTAGCTATTAGGTAGATAAAACTTTAAACTATAACGAGACATGATTTCATGTTTACTGGAATGGTAAAATTTACAAAACCAAGGACAAAAGCAACAGTATCTGACATACATAATATTCGTGAAAAAGAAGAATCAGTAAAAAGTTTATATATTGGGGCACCTGAGTGACTCAGTGGGTTAAAGCCTCTGCCTTCAGCTCAGGTCATTATCCTAAGGTCCTGAAATCAAGCCCACATTGAGCTCTTTGCTCAGCAGGGAGCCTGCTTCCTCCTCTCTCTCTGCCTGCCTCTTTGCTTACTTGTGATCTGTCAGTCAAATAAATAAATAAAATATTTAAAAAAAAGTTCATATATTTCTGGTAGAAATACAAATGTCATATTCTGATAAAGGAAAACTATAGAGACAAAATCATATCCAGGTTTACTATGGGTTGGAAGTGGGGTGAAGAGACTTACTACAAGGCACATGAGGGTGGGAACTTCGTGTAGTGATAAAAAGATTCTGATTTCCAATTGTGGTAGTAGTTACCTAACTGTAAAAGATTTGCCAAAATTCACTGAATTGAGTACCTATTAAAGCATGAAGTTTACTGCATGCAAATTATACCCTAATAAACCTGACTTTAAAAGACAAAGTAATAATATATATATTTTTTTCTTCTTACAAACAAAAGTTAAGTTTTGTCTCCAGCAGAGCTGATTCCAGCAGACCTGATTGCATGTGTACTTATAATAGAAAAAAAAAACAATTCCCCCTGGAAACAATACTTCCATGCAAGAAGAAATGAAGACCATAATAAAGATCAATATATAAGGACATATAAATAAATGCTGACTATTTAAAACAAAAAGTTAACTAAAATTTCTTAAGGAAATCTTCTAAGGAATTTCTTTAAAAATTATATGCATAAATAAAATTTGTGAAAATGGTTGCAGACAAAATTTTAAGATTTTAACTTACAGGATATTTAGAAAAATATTAAGCATAATTATATCAAAAAATTAACATCCTCTTACATTGACAATAGAATAATGAAATGAAAGAACCAAATATTTCATAAAGGCAATCATACTATGTTCCAGACCTTCAAAATGTTGGCATATATTTTGAATTAGCATGAGAATACTTTCATATGTTATGTCTAAAATATATATACAAAACTATTTAACATCTATAAGTATTCAAATATTTTATATCTGTAGATTAAAAGCTAGATAAATTTATTAATTACATCCATGTAATATATTTGCATGGTCATTAGAAAACATTCCTGTGTCTACTTAGAATTCATTTTTGTCTGAAATTTCCTTAATATATTATAGTCCCAAAGTGCCTGAAATGTGAAGGAAGATGTGAGCAATAAGGTACTATAGATAGAGGTACTATTATAAGATATAATATAAGATAGAAACACTGAAATCTTCCATAGGCAGGTGAATTTTCTAATTAAACCCTAATGCAATACTTTCTTCTAAGTATTTGCTTCAGGTAAAGTGATTTAGGATTTAATGGGGATTAGCACTCTGGTGTGTCTCTCGCAAAATATGCATTTGCCATGAAACAGAATTTTTACTTTTTAAAATGCAAGGTTCTCTATTATTGAGAATAATCAAAACCATAAAGACAAGTATTCTGAAATAAAAACAGTTAAAGCCAGTATATCCTAGATAAAGATATAGAAAAACAAACCTGAGAGGAGTAAGAGTTCAAGGGTGGTTTTTGAGGCATGCTTATATATTGCTCTCTCAGTAACAGAAAAGGATGCTTTAAATATGGGACCAGATTCACAATGATTCTTTCATTGCTTCTGGTCCTATTCCAGTAACACAATAATGTGCATATCAATATCCCTGCTGGGAAGCAGCATCATTTACTTTCTATGTTCTCATATCTTAGCTTTGCTTATTTCCCATTATTTTAAGAAGCATTATTTTTTAACATCTTCTACAGTTTCTAAATATTCTTAGGGAAATGTTTTAAAAATTAAAAATGATCCATAGGTTTTAGTACTGTTCAAATAAAAATGTTGTTTTAAATTTATAATAATAGTTATTATTTTCAGTTGCATATATTATCATCTCTGAAATTTCAAAGTTGCCTTAAGTGATATTTAATCACCTATAAAAAATATTAGAACAACTTCTCTGCTCTGGCAGTCTAAGGCATAGCCTTCGAATTGGGAAATTAATAAGGAGTTGAGTTGATACTGGATAAAGTCAGCTTTTCTCCCTACCCATCTTCTGCACTCCCATTATGGAACCAAATAAAGAATTACGTAGCACTGAGCTTGATTGGACTGAATTGAATTTCTCAATTAACTAATATGGCCGTAGGCATCAACTTCAGAAGAATAATTCAAATTGTTAACAATAAAATTAGTTAAAATCCTAAAAAGAGACTAACATCAGAAATGACCTAAGGTATCAGAACCATTTGGTCACCTGAGACCTTGACTGTGATGCTAGGTAGCAAGATCACAAGCTAGATTCACAGAGTCAGGTAAAGATGTGGTCGATAGAGTAGTTAGTTCTTACAAGAACTTCAGTTTTAATTTAATACAATTTCAGAAATAATTGAAGAAGGCCAAATTTTACAAGCATTAGTGGTAAAGTTCATTTAGTCTTCATGACTTAAATAGCAGGTGTTTGTACCTGGACAAAATATTCAAATAGTTTCCTGTGATTGGTAATGCAGCATGCGATTTTAAGTTATTTTCATGAACAAATAGTATGCTTCATGGTATTCCTCTCATTCACCTGAACCTAGTGCAATAAACAAAAACAGTTTCTGTATAAAAGCCTTATGTTATATAACAATATGAACTAGGTTCCATGGTTCATCCAAATTATGTTCTTATCTATTACAGCATGTATGTAGGAAGTGCTCATTCCAGCTTCTGCTTCTGTAGGGCACGTCACTTATTTTTTTAAGCTTATTAATCAATCTCCTTACAAAACACTTGAAGTAGTTAATTTTTGTTGTTTTGCTAATGGAACAAATAATGTTATAACAGCAATTGATTCACAAATATATTTCCTCAGGGAAATCTCAGTAAGGACAAGAAACTGACAAAAACAGATAGAAGGAATCTAGCTAGTTGTTAAAATAGAAATTCAAAAAGTTTTATGGAGACTATAGAGTGGGATCCTCCAAACCTTCCTGAGATGGGTGATCAGGTAGTGGGAAAAATTTACAGAGTAAGAAGGGTCAATTCATATTAAGAGTTCATTGTAAGAAGTGATTTCTTTGTTGAACATAGAACTGCAAAAAGCAAATTCAGAGAAAAGAGAAACAAAAAAGCATAATCTACCCCAGAAACTATCTGCATGTCAGTAAATTACAGATAATATATCATTAATATTTGTTTTAGAAATCTGGGGGAATGAAACTGAGATGTTAAGGAAGAGAAAATAAAGATAATTCATTCACAACCCACTTACATAATTATGCCATGTCTTTGACATACACGGGGCTTGGTATTAGGGATATGGGAACAAGTAAGATGGACATGTCCCTGTCTTCACAGAGCTTACAGTCAAAGTGGAAAGGGCTGAGAATTGTAGGTAAAGGAAAGGTATTAAATAAATAATCATAAAAAACATGGTGTGAGAATGTACAGCTCTGATAAATAAATACAAGATAGCTTTTTGCAGAATTCAAAGGCCAGAAATGTTTTTCTGTTGATACGAGATCTCTTCTGAATTCTGTATCATGAGGCTGAGATTCTATTGTGTATTTATTGTGCATGCAGAATCATTTAGAGACTATGTTATACACATGAGAGATACAGAACTAAATTAGAATTTTAGAAATTCATTCTTTACAATGTTGACAAAAGAATGGAGGAAGATTTTAACAAAGGCTGAAATGCCATTTATGAGGCAAATGCTACACAGCAGACAAATTATAAGAGCCAAATCCAAGCCAGCTGCAGTAAAAACAGAGGAGTGTATTGATTTGAGAAACTGTTAAGAAGTAGGATTAATGTAACATATATATCAAGGTGTATAAATTTTATTTTTGATGTGTTTTATTCTCTTTAAAATGAAAATAGTCAATACTATCCAGGGTAGAGGGAAATGGACACTCCTGTAGGTTGTACAAATTGTTATATCTCTTTTGGGAAATATGTTGGTAATATGTATGAAGAGTCTTCAAATTATTCATGTTCATTGACAGTTATTCCACTTTTAGGAATCAATCATATGGAAATAACTGTAAATAAAAGTGTCTTGCACAAAGAAGTTCAATAAAACATTACTTATAATAGTAAAATAAATGGAAATTGCCGAAACATTCAATTCAGTGAAAGTAATATTTTTAGTGTACAATTTTTAAAACATATATGTTCAGTAATATAAAGCAAATACAAGATTACATGGCCTATAAGATCAAACCTACTGAAAAATATGCCTAAGAAAAAAGAGACTGATCAAAGATTAAAGTTTTAACTCCAGATCATAAGATTATTTTATATTTTTTCTTTTAAATTTATTGTCAAAATAGTTCACTAAGAATATTTATTATGTTCGTAGTCAAAGAAAAACTGAATTTACTTCATCATTCTTAGGATGTGGTAACCCATTGCACATAGTGGTAAGAAATAAAATTAATAATACAAATTTAAAAGATTGCCGGCTTCCTGGCTTCCCCTCTATCTTAGGGGAAAAGATGTATGAAAATTTGAACTTGTTGAATCAAACAGATTTAGAAAATTTCAAGGGAGACCAGTAAACATTAAAATGTGGCTATGTAAGTACATATTTGAAGAACATGGACTAATGTATACATATTAGTCAAGGCCATGCCCTAAGATAATAAGCCATGCCCCAAGATAATACAACTAAAGTGGTTTGTATAAAGTGAGAAAAGAATGCCAAAGATGGACTTCTGGATGGTGTAAATATTAACATGCAAGTAAAAAAATAGAAAAAAGAAATTGGATCATAGATATAAGGTGATAATTTACATATTATTCAGATATCAATCAATCCATTATTTGCCATTTAACATGTATTTTTAACCTAATTATATGTCAAGGCTAGTCTAGACTCAGTAAGATAAGAATTCAGCTTCAAGGAGACAACTGTGGAGTTGGGGAGAAGAAATATAAACAGACTGAGCAAAACAGGTAATAGGTGAAGGCTGCTCAAAATTGCCTGTGCTAAGAATGAAGGAAGTCAAGAGAGAAAAGGTATTCAAAATATAAAGAGATCACTAAAAGAGTCAGTATTTAGAGATAAATTCATTATTTTCAGTACCAGAATATGTCTAATGGCTTGGTGGAACATAAAGTCATTAAGATACATACTGTCCTTCAACTGAAATAACTAGAGAAGTGCAGGAGAACATAAAAGTTAAATAAAAGACAAGAAAAGAATGGAAGGTAAGAAAGATACACTCAAGCAGAGCAGTAGAGAAAGGATGAAGAAAAAAGAGAGGTGACAATATCCAGGAAAAGAGAATATGAAATGTTGAGAGGAAGCTAAAACTCTTAACTTAAAAGACAGACCAGTAGACTCAGTAGCCTAAAGACAATGAAAACATTAACAAGTTAAGTTTCAATGAGGGCAAGAATTGAAGGAGTTCATGCCTTTGTTTCTTTGAGACAGGTTGGGTGAAAGAGAGGATACTGTAACCAAGGATGGTTGTAGAAAACAGAGCTGAAGAGTTAAAACATGTGAAGTAGCCACTTAACAGAAGGAATAACTGATGAAACATAGCTAGAAATACTGAATGACGGAATGACTTTATATATGGGAAAATACAAATTCACTCACACACGGTTTGTCTACTTATTCTCAGCAATTCATTTTTTAGAGCATAGTGAAGACATTAAAGGATTAGTCTGTGGTGGAAGGATTTACTGATATAGAAGATAATGGGCATCTAAAAATTATGTTGAAGTAAATATATATTTTAGCTTAGTTTTTTAAATGGCCTATACAAAGATTAATATCTTACTGAGAGTATTAAGGTATATTCACACAATTTTCCACTTACACCTATGATGGAATAACTTAAAGAAAAATGCACCCATCAAGAAACACTAAAAAAGCCAGCTTATATGCAAATCAAAACCAAAAATAGGAAATAAATGAAATAATTATTCTGATTGAAGATTTTGGAGTAATGCTAATACAAATAGAACCCCAGAGAGAATGAAGGAACAGAGAGGTAAGTTAATATTCTATAGTTAAACTTAAACTTTTCCTACAAGTATTTGCCAATACTTGGTTCATAGTGAAAGGCTGGTAACTCCAGAAAAGGTTATGACACCAAGAGTCAGAGAAGCAGCAGACATGGTAGTTGATGGTGCTAGAAGAGGGCTATTAAGAAAGCCAGGGCCGGGCGCCTGGGTGGCTCAGGGGGTTAAGACTCTGCCTTCAGCTCAGGTCATGATCTCAGGGTCCTGGAATTGAGCCCCTCATTGGGCTCTCTGCCCAGCAGGGAGCCTGCTTCCCCCGCCCCCACCACCTGCCTCTCTGCCTACTTGTGATCTCTATCTGTCAAATAAATAAATAAAATCTTTAAAAAAAAAAAAGAAAGAAAGAAAAGAAAGCCAGGGCATGTATGAGCTAAAATTTTAGTAAGTGAAAGGGAATAAGGACATAATTCTGACAAGCTTCAGGTTTTCTCCCTGAGAATGTAAATTGTGAACTGCACAAAACCATCTAACTGACTAAATAAATAGGATACAAAGATGTTGAAGATTAGTGTGGATATGTTTTTCAGTTTTAATGTGTTAAAAGAAGAAAAACTGTAGTTTATGAGCCTCAAAAGAAAAGTCCTGGGACGCCTGGGTGGCTCAGTTGGTTAAGCAGCTGCCTTCGGCTCAGGTCATGATCCCAGGGTTCTGGGATCGAGTCCCATATCAGGCTCCTTGCTCGGCAGGGAGCCTGCTTCTCCTTCTGCCTCTGCCTGCCTCTCTGTCTGCCTGTGCTCGCTCGCTCTCTCTCCCTCTGTCTCTCACAAATAAATAAATAAAATCTTTAAAAAAAAATTTAAAAAAAAAGAAAAGAAAAGTCCTAATAAATATATTAGTAGCTCATTTGAAACAACTGAATGGCTTCATAGCAAAAGCTAGGATAAATGAGAGGTAAACATATAAATTAAAAAACTAATAACTAAGGTACAACATACACACTATCTCACATTTAATAACAAAGGCAGATTTTGATTAATTGAAGATATATATTCTAAATGTTAAAGAAACCACTAAATACACACACACACACACACACACACACACACACACACACATGCACATATGTGCACACTCTTAAAGTTATATATCATTGGCCATAAAAAAAAAAAGAGTGGATAATAAAAAATACTCAGTTGTTCTCCAATAAAGGAAAACACAAGGAAAGGGAGACAGAAAACCACATAGAAATAAAATAGAAAGATAGTAGATTTAACCTAAATGATATCATAATCCTATTAGATGTAAATGGTGTAAACACCATCCAATTTTAAGGCAGAAATTGTCAAATTAGATGAAAAAGAAAGACTCAAATATTCTGCTGATACAAATTTAAGCACATATGAGATTTAAAAAAAAAAAAAAAAGGATGTAGAAGAATATATCGTCCCAACACTAATCAAAAGAAAGCCAATTGGCTATCTTAGTATCAGACAAGGTAAATCTCAGACCAGCAACTATTACATAGGAAAAAGAAAGTCAATTCATAATTAATAAGAGATCAATTTATCAAGATCATGTAACATTCTTTTTTTCAAGATTTTATTTATTTGTCAGAGAGAGAGAGAGAGAGATTGAGAGCAAGCACAAGACAAGGGAGAGGAAGGTAGAGGGAGAAGCAGGCTCCTGCTGAGCAATGAGCCTCATACAGGACTCAATCCCAGGACTCTAGGATCATGACCTGAGCCAAAGGCAGACGCTTAAACCACTGAGCCACCCAGATGTCCCATGATGTAACATTCTTAAATGTTTATGAACATAGTAACAAAATCAGAAACACATGACCCAAGAACTAATGATTTGGAAGGAGAAATTTAAAAATCCACTATAACCCACTCATATATGATTCATGTAACAAGATATAACTCAAAAGAGAAATTAGCATTTGAAATTAGATGAAAATAAAAGGCAACATACCAAAATGTGTAAGCTACCAATAAAATTGAATTTAGAGGGAAATTTAGAGCAATACTTTTTTTTAGGGTAGAAGAAAGGTTCCAAACCAGTGACCTCAGCCAACCTTAAGACTGCAAAGAAAATAGAAAAGTAATCTATTCAAGAAGTAGAACAGAAATAGTAATTTGAAAAAAAAAGAAAAAAGAAGGAAAGAAAGAAAAGAAAAGAAAATATCTGAAACTAAAAACTGGTTCTTAAAGAAGATTAATAAAATTGATGAATATCTAACCACAGAATGATCAAAGTAAAAAGAGACAAAAGAAATAACCAATATCCAACCTCAGAAATAGCATCCCCATTCAAATTTGTAGTTCCCGATACAAATTTGTAGGTAACTTTCTCAGTATTAAGCTCCAAGCCCAAATGACTTTACTGGTCAATTCTATCAACATTTATGGGACTTATTTCAAGAAAATTGAAGAGAAGGGAACTCTTTCTAGCTAATTTTATTAGGCCAGCATCATACCCATATCAAAACCAGAAAAATACATTTGACAAGAAAAAAATGCACATGAATATGAATCATGAACATAGATAAAAACATTTTTCCATGTAGAAGCCAACAATATTCTAAAAGAAAAAAAAACACCATGACCAAGTTGGGTTTATCCTAGGAGTGAAAGTTGCTGTCACGTTCCATAAGCAGTCATTGTAATTTACCATCAGTAGGCTTTAAAAAAATCATATGTGGGGCGCCTGGGTGGCTCAGTAGGTTAAGGCCTCTGCCTTCGGCTCGGGTCATGGTCCCAGGGTCCTGGGATCGAGCCCCACATCGGGCTCTCTGCTCAGTAGGGAGCCTGCTTCCTCCTCTCTCTCTCTGCCTGCCTCTCTGCCTACTTGTGATCTCTGTCTGTCAAATAAATAAAATCTTTAAAAAAAAAGTCATATGCTTAGTACAAAAAGAAATACATATACTCTAGCTACTGCTTTATTTGTACTGATCTCATTATTGATCTTATTGATCTATTGCATAGGAAAAAAAGCATAAATTTACAAAAAGACCTGAATACAAATGATTATAGCAGCTTTATTGTATTAGTCAAATCTCACATGACCCATATGTCCATCAACAGGTGAATGGATGAAAAATTTATGATATATACATATAATAAATTAAATGTCATACTGATAAATGATATTCCGCAATTAGGAGTAATGATTTACTAATACATGCAACAAAAATAGGTGAATACCCAAATAAATAAGCTGAGTGAAATAAGTCAGACAATAAAAAGCATTTATTTGATTTCATTAACATAAAAAATCTAGAACATGCAAACTAATCTATAGTGAGAGAATTCATTACAGTGTTTGGGTTAATGGTAAAGGAATGGGTGAAATGATTTCTGAAGGAATATAAAGGGGATTTTGTGGGTGATAAAAATGTTGATTCTGGGATTCTGGTGATTTTTTATGGATATTGGTAAAGGTTAAAATGCATCAGATTTTACATCTTAAATATATGCAGTTTATTGTATGTAAATTATACTTCAATAATATGTTAAAACTTGAAAAAAAATCAAATGTAATGGCATACAACAGCAATGAGCACATTTAAATTGACACCAGTTGTAATATCATCAAAAACAGCACATACCTAGGAATAAAACAATAATCCATAAGTCATTAACAAGGAAATTAAAGAAGATCTAAACAAATGGAGGAGTATATATCCTCTCTGTGTGTATGTGTGAGTTTCTGTTTGTGAGTAAGGCAGATTTTTGTGTAATCTGACAATTCAGATAGATAGATAGCAAAAGTATAGCCAATGTAATCATTAGAAATTAAAAAAAAATTAGAGGGTGTATAACTGGCATAAAGAATTATATATGCAGCAAGCCTGGATGAAGTTGGCACAAATAATTGTTGACCAATGGAATACAGAGTTTATAAATGAACACTCATAATGCAGTGGGTAAAAGAATAATCTTTAAGTAAATGGTTCTAGGTCAACGGAATATCCATTTGAAAAATAAGTGAATCTTGAAATCTACCTCACACTACATGTATAAATTAATTTCAGATAGATTTTAAATTTAATGTGAAAATACCTCATTTTCTAGAACATAACAAAAGAAAATAATTTTATGATTGCAAATAGGACACACACAAAAAAAATTAACAAAAAGATTTATAGTGTAAGTCACATTAAAATGAAGAGTATTTGCTCATTAAAAGACACCATTAGAGAATGAAAAGTAACCCTCAGAGCCAGAGATGATACTAAATATGTGTATCTTTTATGACGGAGGATTTGTGTCCTGAATTAGAAAAAAAAAAAAATCTTTACAAATCAATGACAAAAGGATAGGTGATTCTAATAAACATGGACAAGACTTGAGTCAAGACTTTTGGGTAAAAATACTGAAATAATTTAAAAACACATGAAAAGTTTATACCCATCAACCACTAATAATCAAACAAATTCATTCATATGGGAATGTAAATTGGTACAACCAATTTATGTCGAGGTATGTTTTCATTTCTTTTTTTCTAGTAAGCTCCTTGTGCAACATAGGGCTTGAAGTCACAACCCTGATATCAAGAGTTGTGTGCTTTACCAACTGAGTCAGCCAGATACATATGGTATAACCAATTTGGAAAACTTTTTGGCAATACCTACTAAGACACAAAATATTTATATTCTATGACTCAGAATTTTCATTCTTCCAAATATGTCAAGCAGAAATTCATATATTTATCTACCAAAAGACATATACCAAAATGTTTATTATAGCACTATTTATATTAGCCTCATTCTAGAAATAACCTAAGTGTATTCACAATAAAGTGGAGAAATAAGCTCATATATTCATTCTATAGAATGTTATATAAGAGATGGGAATAATAATCACTACATATGATAATATGATGGCTCCACAGAAAACTGAGCTAAAGAAGACAGATACTAAGAACAACATAAGAACTGTATAATTTCATTTTGATGAAATCCAAAACAATTAATAATGTACAATATTTAAAGTTGTCATAGCACAAAAACAGATGCATACATTAATGGAACAAAATAGAAAACTCAGAAATGGACCCACAACTATATGATCAACTAATCTTCAACAAAGCAGGAAGGAATATCCAATGGAAAAAAAGACAGTCTCTTCAACAAATGGTGTTGGGAAAACAGATAGCAAAATGCAGAAGAATGAAACTGGACCACCTCTTACACCATACACAAAAATTAATTCAAATGGATGAAAGAGCTAAGTCTGAGAGAGGAAACTGAGAGAGCCTTATGCGGGGCTCGATGTGGGGCTCAATCCCAGGACCCTGAGATCATGACCTGAGCTGAAGGCAGAGGCTTAACCGACTGAGCAACCCAGTCACCCCTATATTGTTGCTTTTAAAAAAAGTTTTACTTTGAAAGCTGTTCTGATTTCTGGTAAGCATGAGATTCTTGCATATTTCAGCAATTTATAATCTTTGGTTAAAGTTGATGTAAACTTATTACCTGTTAATTTTTTTTTTTTTAAGATTTATTTATTTATTTATTTATTTGACAGAGACACAGCGAGAGATAGAACACAGCAGGGCGGGTGGGAGAGGGAGAAGCAGGCTTTCCACTGAGCAGGGAGTCCCAGTGTAGGTTCTATCCCAGGATTCTATGATCACAACCTGAGCTGAAGGTAGATGTTTAATGAGTGAGCCGCTCACGTGCCCCCCCCTACTTGTTATCTCTTAACTGCACATGAAATCCTATTCCACCTTATGTTGTATTCAAAGTCTGTCAACTCAAAGTTCTGTCAGGGGAACTACATTAACTCTATGTATACATTATACAGTTTTTACACAAATTATACCCTTAAAACAAAACTGTGACATCCCTTTATGAAATATACGTACATTAAGCTAACTCCACAAAACAGAAGATAGCCATTGACGCATATCTATCATGTAGCATAAACATTAGTCTCATAATTTTATTGTTTTCTACACAAATGCATTGGTGTCATATAAACAGCCTACATGACCATTTTAGCATTTTTTTAAAGATTTTATTTGATATTTCATATCAAATATGACAGAGAGAGATCACAAGTAGGCAGAGAGGCAGGCAGAGAGAGAGAGAGGAAGAAGCAGGCTCCCTGCTGAGCAGAGAGCCCGATGCGGGACTCGATCCCAGGACCCTGAGATCATGACCTGAGCTGAAGGCAGCGGCTTAACCCACTGAGCCACCCAGGCGCCCCCATTTTAACATTTTAACCTAAATTTCTCCTTCTTTACTATGCAATAATCAAAGCAAATTAGAGAAACAAGATCTTTAACATTTTTCAAACATATACTCTGAAGTATAAAAGCAACTTTTGAAAAAACAAAGCTTGCAGTTGGCTCAAGGTGAGAGTAAAATGTATTTTGATACTGCTCTATCTTTTCATAAGGTTTCCTTAAAATCTCAAGGGTGAAGAGCCTAAATTTATTTTTCAGTATCTGATAATGTCCAAGATGCCTACGAAACACTTTTAAATCAACACAAGGGACTATGTTAGGATGCTGTCTTTCCTTTTTGGGTTTGTTACAAAGTGTTTTTGTCATAGAAAATTTCCCTCTGTTTCCAGCTAAGGATTGTTTTTAAGGAAGATGAGTTTTGCACAGTTTATTTCTACCCTACAGAAGTTTCTTATGTATATGTTTAGAAAATAATTGAGAAGGCTTGCTGTTTGTTCCCAGGGATTCTTTTAAGTAAACTTCTAATATCCCATGAAGGAAGTAAGTAGAAAAGGTACAATTTATCTTTTGTGTTGCCTAGGGGTCAGATTGGTTTCTATCTAACAGGGAGAAATGAAGGCAACATTTTAAGCAGTTGAATGATTTAAATTTTTCTAGCATATATGACCTTGTTGATATCATTTTCATCTTAGGATCATCTGTGTAGTTGTCATTTGATTCCATGTCCTTTTTTAAAGATGAATAGCAAGCCATGTGGTCTATAGTAATTTATTTAAAAAAGATGTTTCTAGAAAACATATTGCTGCTTTATGAATAAGATAGCAACAAAAAGAACACAAAAATAAAATATATAAAACTTTATACCTTTATTCTTTTACGATGGTGTAATAAAAAACCATAAGCATTTAAAATGCATTGTTTGAGAGAATCATACAGAGTTTTTAAAAGATTTCATTTATTTATTTATTTATTTATTTATTTGTCAGAGAGAGAGAGAGAGAGCAAGAGAGGGAACACAAGCATGGGGAGTAGGAGTAAGAGAAGCAGGATTCATGTCAAGCTTGGACCTGGATGCAGGGCTCGATCCCAGGATCCTGGGATCATGAACAGAGCCGAAGGCAGATGCTTAACAAGTGAGCCACACAGGCACCCGAATCATACAGAATTTGAATTCTATAATTTACACTACAAAGCAATAAATACTATCATGAATTTGTGTTGAGTAAATTTAGGCATATTTCATGACATTAATTTCCCACACAAACTATATCTGTCATTTAAAATATCTGTGATAAAGACTACATTCTTTTATATCTGTCTAGGAATTCAAAATCTACTAATCTTTCAAGGTTGATATCCACAGACTTTCTTATAATAGCCATAACTTAAAGAAGTATCTCCCTCCCCTAAGATGCCATAAAAATTATTATCAGTGTTTCCACCAGAATATTTAACACATAATCATTTATAAAATAACATTTTGAAGCATGTTTACTGTTTTTATAAGGTAAGTATCCAAAGACTAGAAATCTGAGTCTCCAACTAAGTATACAATTCCTAAAATATTTTCACATTTGTATTAGGTATTTATTGTTGCTGTTAATTTATTGACTTAAACACAGATTTTTTTTTTCCTTCAGTAGCTAAAATATACTATACTTTATAGAGAAATCACGTACTTGCTTCCACAGAATAATGGGATTAAAATGATAACTCAGGGTAGTTCTATATATTTTCTGTTATTAAAATGATATGTTTTAAAAATAAAAAAAAAACATAAAATGACGTGTTTTGTATTCTAAAGATTAGGTTTCATATTTGATTTTAAACTCACCTCTTCATCTAACACAAGATGGAGGTAAGTCTTCAGCGATTTCGAATTCAAGAAATACATGCTGTTCATCACTCCCCATGCCCTTTTCTTCTCTTAAACCTTCCTCCTCTTGCCTCCAACTGGTGCTAATGATGAAGACACAATAATCCTGACAGAGAGGGCAGCTCTATCTAACCTGACAATGAAGTTTGGTGATGCTGTTAAGGACATAATCAGGTGCCTTCACTGAGAAAAGAGGAGCCCCAAGTCCCCTTGGTTAGAGTGATATTAATATACTTTGCTAATCTGGCAATCTTGCCATCAGTGGTGTTTTCTTATGGTCATATTTGTCAAAACCAACACAACTCTTCCTTGAGAGGTAATCATGTGGCCTTTGTGCCTCCACCATCAGTTTCAAATCCCTAAACCTTCTCAGGTTTCAAGATCTCATAAATGTGCTGACCATTATCCAGGGTCTTAGTTTTGGGGGGAAGGGCGGTTGGTTTTTTGTTTTTGTTTTTTGCTTGTTTTTTTAATCACTGTAGTTGAAGACTGATGGGAGTTTTCTAGCAAGAGTCAGGTATGGATCTCTTTGATGTGTGCTTTGAGAATTGAGTCACTTTGAAGTCATCTGTGGGCTCTATAATATCTTACTGTTTACAGATACAGGGAAAGTACATTATCATTACTTTATAAATACAGGTTACATGTTTCTGTACACATTTTGATACATATATGTTTATGTCACATGCTTTCACACATGTTATACGAATGAGTGAAAGGTAATAATCTATTAAAAATCTATCACCACACTGGACCATATCTTAATTTTGTGGGACTAAAAAATTATATATAATAATTTACAAAATTATGAATGCTACTTGTGAAAATGCATATTTAAAATAATAAAATAAATTACAACAATCTATAAATTATGAAAGTATCATGTATACCACAAACATGTAATCTAAAAGAAAACAAAGGACACTAATTAACTTTCTAAAATAACTATATTTATCAATATTTTGATTATGTATTTTTTTATTTTTGCCTTCAGATGATAATACATTTTTAAAATAATATTCTAAAGAGAAAAAAGAAAGACAATCCAAACTTTTCTTTAGCATAGTTGACTAATATTGCTTATTAGTATTGATGGCTTGAAGAAATTTATCTCAACTTTAGTGTGTACATTTTCAGATTTGTCAAACATAGGGAAGCTTCTTCAAGTTTTTTTATTTTATGAGCTATAAGATATTAAGGCATTTTAACTATCTTTGTGTAGTGACAACTCTGAAATAGTTTTTAATTCCTGATACTCACTATTTTGTTGTCAGTATCTTTTTCAAATTTGATTATGAATTTTACATTATGACAACATGAACTGTATTTCAGTAAAAATCATGGAATTTCATTTTATCTACCAAAGTTAAATAATTCCTCAAAATGAAACTATTATCAGTATTCTTGTATGTGCTGTTCAGATCCTATAAACTGTGCATTACTTTACTATTACTTGCATATTCCTTCTGCTTTTTCATTTCCAATTTGGAGATGTTCTGAATCTCATGTTCTCATGTTTGGAGATGTTCTGAATCTCATGTTCTAATTTAGGTTGGCCTGATTCCATCCATTCAATCATTCATGCATGCATTCAACCATTTATTTAACAATATGTGCAGAGTCTAGTGGGAGAGATGGATATAAAACAAAACACAATTATTTGTGATTTTCATTATCTCTAGTCAAGTGGCTATCATGATTGCACTCCAATGTCTTTATAAATTGACCATAAAAGTTTTTAGTTTCTATTTCATATGTAAGATGTTTGGCATTTCAAGGTTTATCAAATCTTTCTTTCAGTGTATGCTTTGAGTCTCAACTAGAACAGCTTCAATTATGTTTTAATTATATATGATTATTTTTCTGCAGAATAAGTAAATTTAATAAGGTAATAAGACATATGAAAGAATAATTCAAATTTCTTTAAAATTTGACATGATAGTATATAAATCTAAATAATTAGGCATCACATTCACTTGTATATTATGTAGTATATGTTATATAATTATATACTCACATACCATATATACTCACATGCTACATAAACATATAAATGCTTGCGTATAGCTCTCTCTATGTAATCCCATGCTCTAACTTTATATGTTTATGTAAAATACATAAAATTTTACATAAATATATAAACATACATATTTATATAAATATAAATCGTGTTAATGTATGTGTGTGTGTGTATATATATGTATACACACACATACATATGTTATGTGAGCATATAAATTAATAGTGTAAATATTGAAGGGATCCCTGCAAGTAAGAGGCCCTGAGGCTTGAGCTTCATTATCATCAAGGTAGTTCTGTCCAAAATAATGTCCATCTGTTCCAATGTGTCCTCCAAAGCCCTGACCTTCTGCTTAGGTGATCTGTCTATTGCTGAGTGGGACGTTAATGTCCCCTACTATTATTGTATTATTATCTGTGAGTCTGTCAAAGTTTATTAATTTATTTATTTGGCTGCTCCAAGGTTAGGAGCATAAATATTTACAACTGTTAGATTGTGTTGTTTCTAGAACTCAAAGATGCTTAAAAGATGCTGGGCTAGTATTAACATTGTGGGAGGTAAGAGGGTCAATGATCATTACTTGATAATGTCAGGGATAGAGTGGTCCTGGTTTTACCAAATAATGTTTAGGAATTTAACTGAGATGGAGAGCCTTGTACTATGTGTGGGATAATTGTTTGCCCCCTTCTAGTAAGAGCCTTTGCATTTGTATGATCTCAAGTGGTGTTCAAACGATTCTCTCCAGAGGAAGAGATCATCAGGGCGATACCACATCTGTCCCCTAGAAGAAACAGGGTGGGGTTGAGATCTGGCTTGTAAATGTTTTGTGTAAGGTACTGAGGCACCCCACAAGTAACAGGGCAAAGATTACTTTAGGATAAAGGTAAACTGCAATTATGTTCATTACTTATTTCTGATGCTGTAACAAATTAATTCTCAACTCCATCTGTAAATTTAATTTACCCTAGCCATGCTCTCGAACAACATATTGGCAGATTCTGAGGTTTCTTAAGTATTTAATAATCCTATATTCCAAAAATTACAAACATGCATTTGCTTCTTCCATTTGTTCATGAGCATCTTGCTTCTATTTAATTTATAAAATTGTCTAAGTTGGTCAATTTTGTTAGTATTATTAAAAAAAAATTTTTGTATACTACACATTGATTTATTTGATATGTTTGCTAACTCTAACTCAGAGTATCCTGTTTTTTTTTTGTTTGTTTGTTTGTTTGTTTGTTTTTTCTCTCTTGTGTTTTATAATTTTGGATAGTGAGCTCATTATTTTTGGCCACACTCCGAGGGAAAAAAAAAAAGTTTTTTCTCATCCCTCTGAGATGATAGTTCTTTCATTCTCATCCATCCCTTGCTAGCAAATTCTTTCCATTTTCCTTATTGCCTCTCTGTGTTAATTATTTTATTATCCTAGTCAGCTTCTTGCTTAGCATGAAGCCTACGGTGGATGCTAAATTTGGTATTTATCTCAATTCAACCTCTTATTCTCATGTTCAAAGTCTCAATTCCTGTGCTCAGTAAGGCAGGGAACAAAACTTAAGCTTCTTTATTCCTACAATTATCAACCAGCATTATGAAATATTAAGGGTATTTCGTGTTTTATATTTTTCTCCCACTTGATTTTAACTCCTGGAAATTTCCCTTTGATTCTTTAAAAATTATCTAGTCATTTAATAGGATTTCCTGAAGTATTTCTACATGTTTTTGGTAAGAGAGTTTTCAGATTATTTAATCTCCCATATAGCCTTTTTAATAAATCTATGTATTTTTTTGGTATTTAAAGTCTTTTAAATAGAGAAAAGAGCATTATAACCAATAGTTGACAGTGAGACAGTGATTTGTAAATTTACTATGTATACATTACATACTTTATTGCACTTTACATACTTTAATCCTCACCTTCTGTAAAATACATATTATTGCTCCAGTTTTTTTTTTCTTTTTCAGATAAGAAACCTGTGGCTTGACATTAATTGGAAATTCTAATTTAGGTTGGCCTGATTCCATCCATTCAATCATTCATGCATGCATTCAACCGTTTATTTAACAATATGTGCAGAGTCTAGTGGGAGAGATGGATATAAAACAAAAGTAATTGAAACATAATTATCTAATTGTAGTTGTAATGATAACTATGAAAACAGATTGTAGTTTGCAATGAGAGCTTATGGCCATGTATGTCATCAAGGGAGACTTCCCTAAGGAAGTAATGTTAAACACTGGCATAAAATTTGTATTGTACAGACTCTATTAAGGTTGTAAGTATGTACATGGGGGTGTGTGTGTGTGTGTATGTGTGTGTGTGTGTCTGTATGTGTTTGAGAAAGGATGTGTGGGAATGAGAAAGAAAAAGAGAGATGAAGGAGGAAAAATATGGGGGTGCTAACTTTGGCATGTAAAAGCATTTTTAGACTATGACATGAAAAACCCAGAAAGTCCACTTAGAAAGCCATAGAAGGATACTATAAAGAGTATGTTATATAAAAATGAAGAATCCAGGATGGAGTCAAAGCGTGTTGGACCTCATGGGTTGTGTTAAAGGCATTAAAAAGATATTGAGTGTTTTGGGGACACCTTGGTGGCACAGTCAGTTAAGTGTCTGACTCTTGGTTTTGGGTGAGGTCGTCATCTCATGGTCCTGGGATCAAGCCCCGAGTCAGACTCTATGCTCAATGCAGCGTCTGCTTGATATTATCTTCATCTCCCTCTGTCCCTCCCATTTGTGCTCTCTCTCTCTCAAATAAATGAACAAATCTTAAAGATTGTTTTGTATTTATTTATTTGACAGACAGAGATCACAAGTAGACAGAGAGGCAGTTAGAGAGAAAGGAAGGGAAGCAGGCTCCCTGCTGAGCAGAGAGTCTGAGGTGGGGCTCAATCCCAGGACCCTGGGATCATGACCTGAGCCAAAGGCAGAGGCTTCGACCCACTGAGCCACCGAAGTGCCCCTAAATGAACAAATCTTAAAAAAAAAAAAAAAAAAAAATTGAATTTTTTTTATTGTAGTAAATGTATGGGGAAGGATGATATGCTTCAATACTTTGTTGTACAAGGTAATCTAGAAATTTCTATTTTAATAGTCATTTGAGATAAACATTATTTAGTATTATTATAGCCTTCAAAACTGGGGAACTGGAATTCTAATCATCATTAAAAATTACAGCCATATACTGGGTAAGTAAAACAAATATAGGGAAGACATTACAACTTAAATGCATTAATGCTTTCCAAGGAAATGGTATAGAAAGAAGGGTTATGAAAATTAATGGAAAAATTTTGACTAGTTATACTGAGAGTTCAGGTAACATATGAGAATAAGCTAGTTTAACTATCAATTGAGAGCTAATTAGGAAGTTCCTTCTTTTTCATTATTACAGGGAGTGCTTCAATAAACATTCTCATATCACTCTCCTTGTACACCTGTGTGAGCTTCTTGAGAGTAGACACTTAGAAATGAAATTAAAAGGTCATAGAGTACATGCATTTTGACTTTCTGGTATAATTAAATTCTATCCAAAATAATTTAACCAATATACACTCTCATCATCATAAGATCTCATTTTCACAAGTTTAAGAACATGGTCTTTATCATTCAGTGAAGAAATATCAAAAGAGTTACAGTTATGTAGTCACAATGAGGGCAAAATAAATACATGCCAATCCTAAAACTGCTAATGCAAAATTAAAGCAGGTATTATATCTCTACTCTCTTATTTTTCTTTTGCCATGATCCAAGAACTTGGCAAAAAATAGTAGTTATCTACTGGAAGTGGAGGGAAAATGGAATTTGTGGAAATGGAAATAAAGCACCTACTGTACCCCCACACCTTCCCAATTAAGTCTTTAGACTTGGATTAGCCCTCTTTTGGATATTTTAGATAATCCAAATTTTATGAACAGTCATTTATAACAGTGCATGCACAAAGCCTTATGATGTGGTTGCTATTCTTCATCTTATTTTATGATAAGAAAAAAAGTATATATACGTTAGTATTTTCAAAGTCACAAAGTTTATTAAACATTGACACTGGGACTTGAGCACATGCAAACTGTCTATGTGAGATGCCTATGTATATGGAGAGCCCAAGGTCTAAAATCACTATGTGATGATATATTCTAGGATTAAAAACTTATTAATTACCCAAGGGAAACTATTTCTGTAGCAAATAATGTAATATTTTCTAAGAACTCTAAAAATAGCTCAGGTTTCATTTAGGGACAAAAGAAGAATGAGTGTGAAGACTTATAGGTATTAAAAAGGGAATGGAGGATATTTCTTTTATTATAACACTGTATTTAGTATTTGTAGGTTCAATGTAATAGTTAAATATTACATTGAAATTAGACTTGGGCTATCAGGATGCCCCTGGCTTGAGAATTATCTTAATGCACTATCAACCAAAGTGTTTCTTGCTAGAAGTGATACCAGTCTGTAAAGACTGAAGAAATGTAGGTAGGTACTATAGCTGAGATAGCAGCTATATGATTAGAAAAAAGACAGCTTTAGCTTTATCAACAAAGCTATTTCAATTAGACATCTGCAAGAAGAAATCTCTGAGGAAATTATGGAGGAGCATCCTGGGAAAATCAATTACAGCAACTCTTAAACCCTTAACTACCGATGACATATAAAGACAATATTAGTCAAGCAGATATTTCCTGACCAGTAACATTCTTTTCTTTTATATTTGGATCCCTACAGGAACTAGAGGTAGTCCAGTTGGGGATGGATGGGGGAAAAACACAAAGAGGGAAATAAAACAAATCAAGCATGTGCCATTCCTTCACTGAACGTTTTGTAGCTTGAAGCATTCCCAAGCTAGGAGAGAGTAGCTTGGGAACGCTTCAAGCTAGGAGAGAGTAAATTGTTTTTTACATGAAGTTTGAGATTTTTATCATTAGAATAAAGTAGAAATTTTATCCAAACTGTAGGGACCATTATGTTATCTGAGGATGACTAAAAAGTTATAGAAACTATCTGAATTTTCATTCAAGGAATTATGAAAAACCAGACTCATAAAATGGTTTTAAATGGATAGCAGGGAAAAAATAATAATGTTTTCTATGTGAATCCCACAGAGCAGCAGTCTTTCAATAACTAGCTATATATAGATGGATATAGAGGTACAAATAGAGATGAAAGGTAAATAGACAATTTTATTTTCTAGAAACAAAATATGAAAGAACTCTTAAATGCATTAACTTGATTGAAAAAAGTATTAACTAAAAATGGTCATGAGCTAGACCATGAAACAAAATTCAGTTAATTTCCATAGAAATAAGAGAGAGTAAAGACCAGTCCCTAATCTCAATGTAGTAAAGAGTATGAATCATAAAATAGGGGAAAACACTAATTCTGTAAATTTTAACAAAAAAAATTTTAACATTAAAGATAAAATATTGTCATAAAAAATCAAAACTGAAATTACAAAATTGCAAATGTTACTAAAACAAATACAATGAAAAACTCATGGGTCACAATATAAAATAAAGCCATGCATTGAGGAATTCCTTCTTAAAGAATCACTATATAAAATAAGTAAAAAGAATGTTTCAAATACCTTGTAGTGAAAGAGTAACAAAAAGAAAGTTATAACAAAATAATAAAAGTAGGAGGAGAGAATCCAAGATGGCAGAGGAGTAAGATCTTAATTGCATCTGGTCCCAGGAATTCAGCTCGATAGCTGTCAAATCATTCTGAGATCTAACTCAACCAGAGATCTAGAAAAAGATACTTGCAACACTACAAATAGCAAAGTGACCACATTCCGCAAGGTAGGAGGTACAGAGAATTGAATCTGAAGCAACATATGGGAAAACAAACAGCACAGGGAGGGAGCCTCCATCAGCCAGCTACCAGCAAGTGATATAACAGTGGAGCACAAAATCAGAATATTTAGAGGCCTACTTTCATGAGGGATGTCACTCAGGCTGCTAAGCTGGGGTGGAAGCCTAACTGGGCGAGTGTGGTCTCAGAATTTTCAGGGTCACAGGAAGACCAGGGGTGCCTGAGTGTAGCAGAGCTCCCAGATATCAGAGTGGGGAAGTTGGCTGCAAAGGGTGAACCCAGGAGTGGGCTCTAACCTTGAGGTAGTCATAAACCATGAAACGTGGCATAATTGGGCCCCTGCTCAGAGAGTGGCAGAACTCAACAGTGGCAGAACTAGAGAAACCTCCCCATCCTTCCCTGGGAGGGGTGACCTGGGATCATGCTGAAAGAGTCTGCAGGGTTTAGAGACTCAAAACTGGGTTGTGTGCCAGAGATAGAAACGTTGGGTCACAGGGTGGGTAAGCATGGAGTGTGGCCAGAGACCAGGGAGATAAGGAGAGATTGAGTGATTTTCTCCAAGGGCGCACAGAGGAGTAGGGCCCAAGCTGTTGGCCCTAGGCCAGAGACTGGGATGCCACCATTTTCATTCTCTCATTCTCATTTCATTCTCATTTCCTCTAAGCTGCTTGGAAAGCCTTCAGGGAACAAAAGCCATGCAGAGCAAACTGGAGAAGATTACTTAGCCTGGTCACTGGCAAGGGTGGTAAAATTCCACCTGGGGCAAATGAAAATCATTTGAAATTTGAGATCATTGAGATCACTTGAGAATTAATGCAAAAGGACCCTCCCCCAGAAGATCAACAAAGAGTATTCAGCCAAGACCACATTTACCCATCTATGAGAATTGAAAAACTCCAATGCCAGGGGAATAGAGCACATAGAATTCATGGCTTTTTTCCTATTATTCTTTAGTCTTTCAATTTTAATTTTTTTCTTTCCTTTTTCAACAAATTTCTTATTTTATTAACTCCTTTTTAAAAATCTTTTTAATTTTCATTTTATAGTTACAGTCATCAATGCAATAGAAACCAAAAGAACAGTAGGACAGATCAATGAAACTAGGAGCTGGCTCTTTAAAAGAATTAATAAGAGCAATAAATACCTGGCCAGACCCATCAAAAAGAAAAGAGAAAGGACACAAATTAACAAAATCATGAATGAAAGAGGAGAGGTCACAACCAACACTAAAGAAATACAAACAATTATAAGAACATATCATGAGCAACTAAATGTCAATAAATTAGGTAATCTGGAAGAAATAGATGCATTTCTAGAGACATATAAACTACCAAAAATGAAACAGGAAGAAACAGAAAACCTGAACAGACCCATAGTCAGCAAGGAATTGAAGCAGTCATCAAAAATCTCCCAACAAACAGGAGTCCAGAGTCCGATGGCTTTCCAGGGGAATTCTACCAAACAGGTAAAGAAGAATTTTTACCTTTCCTCTGAATCTTTTTTTTTTTTTCCTCTGAATCTTTTTTAAAAATTAGAAATCCCAGAAAACTTTCCAAATTCTTTCTATAAAGCAAGCATTACCTGATCCCAAAACCAGAAAGAGGCCCCACCGAAAAGAATTACTGACTAATATCCTTGATGAACGTGGATGCAAAAATTCTTGCCAAGATACTAGCCAACAGGATCCAACAGTTTATTAAAGGATTATTCACTACAACCAAGTGGGATTTATTCCTGTGCTACAAGCATTGTTCAACATCGGCAAATCAATCAATGTGATACAGTACATTAATAAAAGAAATGAAAAGAACCATATGATCTGCTCACTAGATGTAGAAAAAGCATTTAACAAAGCACAGCATCCATTCTTGGTTAAAACTCTTAACAGTGCAGGGATAGAGGGAACATACCTCAATATCATAAAAGCCATCTATGAAAAGCCTACAGAGAATATCATTCTCAAATGGGAAAAAGAGAATTTTCTCCCTAAGGTCAGGAACACAGCAGGGAAGTCCACTCTCACCACTGCTGTTCAACATAGTTCTAGAAGTCCTAGCCTCAGCAATCAGACAACATAAACAAATACGAGGCATCCAAATCAGCAAAGAAGAAGTCAAACTGTCACTCTTTGCAGATGACATGATACTCTATTGTTGAAAACTAGAAAGACTACACCCCAAAATTGCTAGAACACATACAGAAATTCAGCAAAGTGGCAGCATACAAAATCAATACATAGAAATCAGTTGCATTTTTATACACTAATAATGAGACAGAATAAAGAGAAATTAAGGAATCAATCCCAAACCAAACCAAACCAAAAAATACCTAGGAATAAATCTAATCAAAGAGGTAAAGGATCTATACTCAGAAGACTATAGAAAACTCATGAAAGAAATTAAGGAAGACATAAAGAAATGGAAAAGACTTCCATGCTCATGGATTGGAAAAGCAAATATTGTTAAAAAGTCTATGCTACCCAGAGCAATCTACACATTCAATGCAATCCCTATCAAAATATCATCAACTTTTTTCACAGAGGTGCAACAAATAATCCTAATATTTGTGTGGAACCAGAAAAGACCCTGCACAGTCAAAGGAATGTTGAAAAAGAAAACCAAAACTGGTGGCATCATAATTCCGGACTTCAAGCTCTATTACAAAGCTGTAATCATCAAGACATAGATCACAAGAACAGACACATAGATCAAAGGAACAGAGTAGAGAACTGGCCAGAAATAGACCCTCAATTCTATAGTCAACTCATATTCGACAAAGCAAGAAGGAAAATCTAGTGGAAAAAAGTCCCTTCAACAAATGGCTTTTGGGAAAATTGGACAGCCACATGCAGAAACATCAAACTGGACGATTTCCTTATACCATACACAAAATTAGACTCAAAATGGGTGAAAGATCTAAATGTATGACAGGAAACCATCAAAATCCTAGAGGAGAACACAACGTCTTCAACCTAGGCCAAACAACTTCTTGCTAGACACGTATCAAAGGCAAGGGAAACAAAAGCAAAAATGAACTCTTGGGACTTCATCAAGATAAAAAGCAAAGAAACAGTCAACAAAACAAAAAGACAACTGAGAAAATGGGAGAAGATATTTGTAAATGACTTCAATAAAAGGCTTATAGCAAAAATCTATAAAGAAGTTATCAAACTCAATACCCAAAGAAAAAAATAATCCAGTCAAGAAATGGGCACAAGACTTGAACAGGCATTTCTCCAAAAGGAACATAGAAATGGCTAACAGACATGGAAAAATGTTCAACATCACTAGGCATCAGGGAAATACAAATTAAAACTACAATGAAATATCACCTCACAAAAAGTGAGATTGACTAAATATAACAAGTCAGGAAATGACAGATATTGGCAAGGATGCAAAGAAAGGGTACTCCTCCTACCCTGTTGGTGGGAATGCAAGCTGGTACAGTCACACTGGAAAGCAGTATGAAGATTCCTCAAAAAGTTGAAAATAGAGATACCCTATGGCTCAGCAATTGCACTACTGAGTATTTACCCTAAAGATATAAATGTAGTGATCTGAAGGGGCACCTGCACCCCAATCTTACAGCAACAACGTCCACAACACCCAAACTATGGAAAGAGCCCAGATGTACACTGATAGATTAATGGATAAAGAAGATGTGGTATTTACATACATACAATGGAATTTATTACACAGTCATAAAAAAAATGAAATGCTGTCATTTTCAATAATGTGGATGGAACTAAAGGGTATTATACTAAGTGAAATAAGTCAATCAGAGAAAGACAATTATCATATTATCTCACTGAAATGTGGAATTTTAAGAAACAAAATAGAGGAACATAGGGGAAAGTAAGAAAAAATGAAATAAGACAAAACTAGAGAAGGAGACAAACCATAAGAGACTCAGCAAGTTTCACAGGAAACAAACTGAACTTTAATTTAATGTTATAAAATGAAAGAATAATATAATAAAAGTAACGTATAAAGATGAAATTAGAAATTAATAAAATTTAAAGTATAAGATTAGATATTTTTAACATTACACAAGAAAAATAAATGAAATGAAATGAATCTATTTAATAAGGAAACTAGATCTTATGGTACTATGTATGATTTTTAATATTTGTAATTCTTAAAAAATTTGTCAATATAATTTATAAAAACATGGACTTCAGGATTTTGTTTATTTCTGGGAAAAGAAGGAAGGTATAAGATACATTTATAATATTTTGGGTTTTTTTAACTTAGAAAGGAAAATTCAATTTCAGTTTCACTTGAGTAGTGCATTGGCTATGCTGATTATATTATTTTATGTGATTTATATATTAATTAAAATACATGTTTCCTCATTAAAACATAAGACAATGAAATCAAAGGAAACTGAAAAAATTAAATGAATTTACTATCTGCCATTGGAAAGAAAGTTGGTAAGTTATAGTCACTGCATGAATAAATAGTATACACGCACAAACACATGTCTGCTAAAATTGCTAAAGCAAAGGGAAAAAACTATAAGCACTTACATAAGTCTACCAAATTTCAAGAATACCACCAGATGATACTATTTTACTTTCTTTAGGGTAGGACATTAGGGAATTAGAAAAACTTCCAGTACCATAATACTCTCCTTTATAATATCCTTACAGAACAGAGCACACAAAATAACTACACAAAATGATTCTCATGTATGAATGTTAATAAAAAAAATAGCAAATATTAAAATTAACTGGAGAATGAAGCAAGGAAATGATGCATATGTTTTCGTGTGCTTATGAAGAGATATGCAGGTTACTTATGATACACATGTATATGCATTTAATATATATGTATTTAATATATGTATACATATATACTATATGTACACATATATTCTATACATGTATATGTATATGTATTAATATATGTATACATATTTAATATATATGTACACATATATAAATATATACATATTTATTAATGTGTATATATGTTTATTTGCACACAGTATTTTTCTTGATACATGTAAGGAAGACTAGGAATAAAATGGAAGTTTCATTTAAACTCTAATGTATCATTTTTGTTTTGTTCATGTGTTGTTTTTTTTCTATTAATACATTAGCCAACTTTTAAAAGCTGAAATATTTCAAATTACCAAGGGAAAATCATGGATTTCTAAGAATGAAAATAATAAGAAAACAGGCTGAATCAATCAAGAGAGGACAATAAGTAAATATCTTTCTTAGGGTAATATAAGTGGGATTAAATTCAAGAAGACTCTTTTGAGTATATTTAATTACTTAAATGTGGATGTAGTGTCACAAATGAACACACCTGGACTATTTTTTCTTGATTCTGTTCTAAGAAAATATATGAACAATCATCTGTACCATCTGCTGTCGACCATCTGTTGAGGGAAGGGCGTGGACACACTGGTGTTACATTTGTTTAACAAAACACTATTTTAAAAATACTACAGAGCTAGCGAACACATGGAAGAAAAAAAGAGTTGAGAGAACTGCTACCTTTAGCACAAAGAAAAGGCAATAATTCTCAACAGAATAATATACAGAGCTATCACCTAACTTTTCAAATAATATTTGATAATGTTGATATTTGTAGAAAATTGAGCCAATTTGTCAATGGAAGATTTTCAGAAAGTTTTATTTTCCAAATAACCAGTACATTTAAAGATAGCTAGAATGCAATTGTACTTACCTAAAAAAACTACTAAACATAGTATATTAGGAAATTTATCTTTATCAACCAAACCATAAAAGTTTCATTTTTATCGATTCATTTTACTTTTTTTTAAACAGATTCATATTATCTCTGTTTTAATTAAGAGAAAAAAAATATATGACAGAGTGGATAATGATGGAGATTTTTACCAGCTGTTTCCACTAACTGAAAAACAAGTATATTTAACAAATATCCCTTCTACAAATAAGAACATTCCAACGACATACCATTTTAGTACTTGGGAACCTACATGAAAATTGTCTTCTAATAAGTGAGAAAGTTAAAAGGGCTTTAGTTTTTAAGAGAAAGTATATTTATAATTTGACTGTCTATTGAAAATATATTATGATTTTCTATATTGTTTATTTTCTAAATTTTAGACAATTTCAGGTGATTTACATTACATCATAAAATTTAATAATACATTAGGACCATGAGAAGAAAATGAAATTTTTCTTTGAAAAGGATATAAAAATGACAATATGTGTTATTTGTTAAACATTCACATATCTTTCTTTAAACCATATACTTCTTTGAAAGAAGTTTAAAAAAAAAGAATCTTTTGATAAGATGATTTGAGAGCAATGGCATTCATATTTTTGGTTTTAGAAACAGAGAATAACTTATTTAAACAACATCTTCACTGGAACTCTAGTATACAATATTTTATAAAAATTGAGTCAGCCTGGCCTTATATATGACTAGTAAGGTCTCTAAGGACATCCACTTCAAAACCAGAATGATTGACAAATTAAGTAGATCAAGCAGCTGAAATTTGCTTTATAATTTTAAAGTCTAATTACTATTTTTTACAATTTTTTCCCTCTTATCCTCATTCATTTCCCCAGACATAAAAATGTAATTTCTAATCCAAACACCCCAGTACAACTCTTCTGAGTAATGTAATGGATGACCACCTAGTGGCTATTTCCTGGGAATTCTTCACTTCTCTTTTTATTGTCATGTTTATATCTGAAACTATTTTTTATGCAAGAATTTAAAAAGTTTTCTTTTTGTTTCCTTTTCACTACAAGTTTTGATTTATACCACCCTTTTTGTTAGCTTTAATCTTCATGGTTAGGTTTCCTTCCTTAACTCTTTTCCTTCTTAGTCTACAAACTCAGGGTATATTTTCAACTGTATTTATGTCTATTTATAACCATCTTTATTCTGATGACTATATAATTTTGCAGTCTATGAGATGTCTCAACATAAATATATCATGCCAACTCTAATTCAAGTGAATTTATTATCTACTCCTGAAGATTTATTATCTCACATATTTTGTTTCATTTCAATAAAAAGCTCATCGACCATTTGCATGAAAGTGTTTTCCCATTTATCTATGCATTTGTTTTGTGTGCTTTTATCAGGTTTTTTTTTAAATAAAAATACCAGTTTAAAAGATGGTAAGTAAAACCGTCTGGATCCTAAATTTAACTAGGAAATATCAGAATGAACTCATGATATGTTTTAATAAGAATATTTGTTCTTTACTGAAAAGGTATAGTAACCCAGTAGCCATGATAACCTCTATCATCTTAATTATGGTGTCCAAATACTACTTTCTATTTTAAAAAGTCAGGAAACCTAATAGAAGGGGCTGAAAAATACACTGAGACAGAATATTTAGAAGATGAATCTGGAGCATAATCATACAATAAGGCAAATAAAAAAGTCACAAAAACTACCATCATATCTTAAGGAATTAAGAAATTTGAAGGGACTCATACAGGCCAAAAACAAGATTCTTTTCCATAGCAATAGTAAATAAAACAGATCGAACCATAACATATTAATTAAGTCTGTGTTTGCAATGATTCATAAACAAACAAAATAAAGTCTCTTTGGTCACTTTCAGGCAATGCTAGTGATGTTACTAGATATTTTGAATACAGATAAAGGCAGTAGTGGTGGGGATTCAGGCACTTATCTTCCTTCGTTGCAAGAAACTTATTTCAAGGTCTAGCAAAAGTTAATGAGAATTTTCTCCTATAGAAATAGTCTTGGGTGCCTGTTTGGTTCAGTTGGTTAAGTGACTGACTCTTGATTTCGTCTCAGGTCATGATCTCTAGGGGGTGAAATCGAGCCCTACATCTGGTTCTGCATTCAGGAAAGAGTCTGCTTAAAGAACTCTCTCCCTCTCCCTGTGCCCCTTCCCCTGACTGCCTTCTTTCTCTGTCTCTTTCAAATAAATAAATGAAATAAACCTTAAAAAAAAAAGAAAAAAATAGTCTAGCTTCATAAATAATGAAGTATTTCTATTGATTACACAATATTTTGCCTGGGATTTATTTAAAATAATCTAGAAGGGATTATGATTGAGAGTTTAAATAACACTGTTTATGATTTGCTTGTTGATGATATTTGAGTATTTACCTGGGCACCAGAGTGGCTCTGTCATTAAGTGTCTGCCTTCGGCTCAGGCCATGATCCCAGGGTCCTGGGATGGATCCCCACATCAGGCTCCCTACTTGGTGGGAAGCCTGCTTCTCCCTCTCCCACTCACCCTGCTTGTGTTCCCTCTCTCATTGTGTATCTCTCTGTCAAATAAAAAAAATAAAATATTTTTAAAAAATGAATATTTTCATTTTATAATCCTTAATGAAATAAATTTTCCATGCAACAGTAAAAAATGACTTTTGAATGAGACAAGAGGGAAGAAAGGCTCAGGACACAAGTTGAACAAAGTAGAGTCATTTTGGTTTTAGGCTGTCCATTAATCTAAAAGTTAGCAGATCATAAAAGGAGTCACAAGAGCAGACTCATGGAAAACCACAAGACCCCAATCCCTCCAGCATTAAAAGTTACATAGGTTGGATAGTCTAAAAATTGCTCCTTGTGGTAAATTCCACAACCCAAAACAATGGAAAAATGAACTGCCCAATGTGAAATGTAAACTCAATGTTAAAGAGTAAGTTATATATTTAAAAAAGTTATATATTTAAAAAATATATATATATAAAGTTATATATTTAAAAAAAAACCTATAAAGTTATATATTTAAAAAAAAAACAAAACTTATGAAATGTTTTGTTAGAGGCAAAGCAGGGTCCTCTTCCATATCTGGGAAGGAGAGTTGGTTACTTTGTCTGTGAAGTAGCCCTCTTCTTACTTATAAACTTAATAAATCTAGGTCCCTTTCTCTAGATGGTTTGCTCTTGAATTCTTTCTCATACAAAGCCAAGAACCCTGTTAGTGAAGATCCTGAGGCCCTCTGTCTCAGGGTCTCGGCCTGTCCAGCATCACTTATACCAGATAAATGGAGAAAATTAGATATTGCATACCTTCTCTTCAAAATACATAAATAAATCTAACCTGAATCTGATAAAGTCTCAAGGTCTAATTAATCTTAAATTAAATAAATCGAAAGTAAAACACCAGAGGAACATTTTAAATAAAACCATGAGCTTATAAAATCCAGGAAGTGGGAATGGTAGTACTATATCATTTAACAGATAAGTTACAAAGAAAAAAAAAAAGAGGGGGGGAGAGGAAATGGTTATTAATAAGAGACTTCAGATATAAAACACTGAAAATATACACCTTGTTACTTCCTTGAAGTCAACAAATAAACTGTAAAATAAGACAATGACAAATAAGACAATGACAGAGATTTGAACACTTACTAGATATTTTATTACATTAAAGAACCATTTCTTTGCATGATAATGGTGTATTAATACTTTAATACTATATATTTTTTAAACATAAATAATGAAGTATTTCTATTGATTACACAATATTTTGTCTGGGATTTATTTAAAATAATTTAGAAGGGATTATGATTGAGAGTTTAAATAACACTGCTAATGATTTGCTTGTTGAGCCTGGGAAATAAAAACATGAGCATTCATTATATAATATGTTATTATTCATGGGGTTGTCTTGAAATTTTTCATAAAATTTAAAATAGTACTACTTTACATATAGACATTTACAGGAATATTACATTTACAGGAATAGGAAAAAAATGCTTTAAACATTTTATATATTCAGAGAGGTTTGAAAGGATATTATACCCAAAAAACTGTAACAGTTTATTAAGAAAGAAAAATTAGAAATGAAGCAGTTTCTGGAAACGTTGTTTTTTTTAAATATGATTTTGAAATTAAAAATAAAAGGAGTAAAGCATTTTATTTTGACTAGGTAGAGCCCCAAAATAAAACCTGTTATTCATGAGGCAAATTGAAGAAACTATATAACTGTAGAAAAAGTTTCAAACACACTGAATATATGATCTTTTAAAAAATAGCGGTAAAAAATGTCCAAGAGATTATTCATGCCATCAGAATTCCAAAACAAGAAATAAAATAATGGATATAAGAGGGGTAGTGGGTTATCAAAGAATAAAAAGGAGAATTTTTCAGAAGTTGATGGTCCCCCATTCTTTATCTTAGGCAGATCCACCCCTATGGCTCGAGCTCTAAATGAAAAATGTCTATCTGCACATGAATGAACCATAATCATCGGAATCTCAGTATAACCTAGAATGGAGTTGACTATTTTCGGGTAAAAACGTATTAACAAATCTTACACTAAGTCCACTGTTCGTGTGAGTCCAGTCATTTAAAGGTATGATTCTAAATTTTCTAAACTGTGTGACTTTGGAAAAATAATTTAATATCTCTTGAGCCTCAGATGTAAATAAAGAACGTTTATAGAACTTTTCTCATAGAGTTTTTATAAATTTCAAATGAAGAATGCAAGCACTGATTCTAGCCCATGTAAAAAGAATAATATAATCATGGCAGTTGCAGTATTATCATTTTTATTTGTCTTCTTCTTCTTTGTTTTTAAGTAGGCTCCACGCTTAGTGTAGAGCCCAATCTGGGGCTTGAACTCAAGACTCTAAGATCAAGACCTGAGCTTTCATCAAGAGTCGAATGCTCAACTGACTGAGACACCCAGATATCCCTCATTTTTAATATTAACATCATCATTATCATTTTTATGGTTTTTTGTAGATTACAGGTCTTACCATCATATATCCAGTAACTAGGATTAAAAACTAAGGTTTCCTGAACTTTGTTTTGCAAAATTTTCCCATTTCATAAATTACCAACCCCATTGTGTGTGTTTGTCTGTTTCTATGGCTACACTCACAGCCATCCTGTGCTCTTCCCATAATTTTTATGAATTATTGAAGTTTTTAACTGATACCACTGACTCCAGTCTTGAGGATTTTATATAATGCTATTTATGGGTTCCCACCGATTTCTACCTCAACATTATTTTTTACTAGATCCATAAAATCTAACCAATATTAAGATAATTGCAGTCAGTAAAAACTTGGATGAATGCTTATGCCATCTGTATTTGTACTAGTGTTCTCTCTCTTTAGAATACTGTTTTTTTTTTTCTTTTTGTCATTCCCTTTTCACTTCCTTCCATCTTGTTAACCCTAAAGTATGCTTCAGTTATCTTCTCTGCCTTTGAAAAATATTCATCCAACTTTCTTAAACTGTATTAGTGCTTCCATTCTTTCCTCCATTAGTATTCACATTCTATCACATTCACTTTCTATCTTATCATCACAATACCATGATTGCCTGTGTACTTACCTGTTTCTCCCAAAGACAGTTTTATGTATCTTTATAAGCACATCAGCTCATATAATAGGTTGCATAAGTAGAAATATAGCAAAGTTTTGTTAAATTGAATTTATTAAAATTACCATGAATTATTACAGTAAAGACTAAATGCAAAGAGGACTTTTATGAAAGGCAAAACAGGGTTAAATATAAGACTTTTTGCAGAAAAGAACACTGAAAAGTTGAAATACAAAGAGATAAAGTAGGAAGCGATAAATCCAGATTGTCAAGAAGGGAAGAAATGAACGGAAAGAAAATGTCAAAGAAAGAAAATATTAAACAAAACATGTAATGAAAAAAATGGAAATTATACTCATGAGCTTGCTCCACATGATAAGTGTGACAGATTTTTATTTCTACTTATTTCCACTATTGGTACTATAAAGATGGCCCTGTTTTGGGTTATTATAAAACCTGGAAATAGGAATTCATGTCATGCCATGTGTCATAATGAGGTAAAATCACAGAACATTTCAATTCTTGCTTTCTGTGGTTATACAGACTCAGATTGTGAATTTTATTCAAAATTAGAAAATGTCAGTGAGTTATTTTAATGAATTATGAAAGAGGTTTCACTGTATATGCCAACTATTATAGTCTACTTAATTTCATTAAACATAAAAATAAGTTCCTACAAATTTACTTTCATGTGTACTGAAAAATAAGTCAAAATGTTCTAGCAGGACAAAAAAGGTTAAATTATTTAAACAGAAAATGTATTTAGTTGAGAAGCATTCTCATAAGATTGGGCATTCTAATAAATTTCAACACACTATTTTATTCCTAGAAGATTTATGAACAGTAATTTCATTGAATATGGACGTGATACTAATTTGGAACATGGTATAAATATTTCTAATAGAAAATACTATAAAAAAAATCAATTACATACATATCTACAGCTTCCAGGACCACAGTTCTTAGACATAAAATGAGCAGGTGTGCCAGAAGGTGGCATGCTCCAATCTTTGAAACTTGAGCATACCATTTCTTTAGCTTAGCCTTGGGTCTTTTAGATCCAAATTAATACCTAAGAGGAATGTGATACTATGTTGGGGCTTTCATGGTATTTTACAGGGTACCTTGTTGCCCAGAAATTTTCTTGATTTTGACAGGTGACATAGTGTCAGTATGGCTACTTCCATGTCCATCCTAGCATGGGAGTTTTAAACGTTAAGGAGAAAGTGTTCTAACAGCTTTTAAGGGCTTGATCCGTGTTCACCAATTTTGTGGCTTTGGCTTCTGAGATTCATAATAATGGGCCTATTATTCCTTTCAGAAGATTTCTTTCTAGGGGAAGACACCCCAGTGGTTTTTAATAGTGTGACCTGTGACTACTTATATTACAATTTTGATGATCTAAACCACCTGAACTTTTGGTCTTGCTTTATTTTTCCAAGTCTCTAAGGGGTTTATGCTATGGCCTGACTTCAAGGCTCTGTGAACCCCAGAACAGCCACCAGCCATTGCAGACACCTAATATAACCACCCTGGAAACTTTCTTTCTGGGGACTTTAGTAAACCCCAGAAACTTGGCAGGACCTAGAACTTTCCTGGGAATATGCGTGAGCACATGTGCACACACATACACACACATGCAAACACTTTTTTTTTTTTTTTTTAATATAAAGTTTGTTTGGGTCAGAGAGCTGCATGCAAGGGAGCAGAGCTCAAATCCGAGAGTGACTTACCCCCAGTCCTTGGTAATGACAACAGGAACAGTGAGCTCAAAGGATTCAACAGGTGTCTCACATGTGTATTTCACTGTCCCATAGGACATTAGCAGTCCATTTTGGATCTTATTCCTCATGACCAAAAACTGTTAAAGAAACAATTTAGGTGATACAAGTAACTATAATACTTCATGAAGCAGGGAATATTCTTTCAGAGAACTGCTAAATGGGGCTTAAAAACAAAAAACAAAAAACAAAAAACTATCCCCTTCACATGGAGGGCAAGGAGAAACCCAAGAAAGAGGCAGGCCACTTCAGATTGGCAGTGACAGATTTAATAAGCAAGGGAACTTACATATGAAGCTTGTGCTGGGCAGCCACAACGCAAATAGATCTCTCAACCAACCTGTCAGAAGCTTAACAATTTATATACAGGCCTTAACTGGGTTCAGTCATTTATTCAGTCTAGATGGTCTCAATAGCTTTCTCTTTCAAGTCTATGTACTTGAAACAGCTCCTATGGTGGGAATGGAGAGCAGAACACACGTTCCAAAGATGGGAGAGGGGGTGAGGAACCTCCAGCTACCTGGGTCTAGCTCTTAGATTCATCTGTAGTCACATCCTCTTGACAGCCTCCTTCAAGGAGAGTGTAAAGCAGGCAGATTTTTAGGATAAAGAATAAAGAACATGGAAGGGATAAATAGAAAATATCTAATTAGCTGGGGCCACATAGTTCCACTTGTTTGGAGTGAGAAAGCCCAGAGTTGGTCCGGTGATTTGGGAATGGCTGGCTGGCTTTATGGCATTGCTGGTAAAGTGGAATATTTACAGGGACACAAAAATTATCTAAGTTTTTGTTTGCTGACATGACATCCAGAAAAAGAACAGCTCCATCTTGGCCTAAAAATTAATGCATACTTGTAAGTACTATTTTTCTCATACCTCTTAAAATCCTGAAATATTTCACGTTGGAACACATTTCCTTGCACTGACATCCATTCCAGTTCACCTCTAGTTAAAGTTTTAATAGTTTCAATACAATTGCATCCAGGAGGTATCAGTGTTCTACCTACATTAATGGTGATATTCTTATTGCCAGCTGCCCAGTGGGTGATCCAGTTTCTGTTTACGAATCTGCATCCTCAGACTAATCCTGGTTAAAATGTCAGGTTGTGTCCTCTGGAAAGTAGATGTTGAAATTCTAAAATTTGCAGAAGTTTTACTGAGAATTGCTTAACAAAGGAAGACTGGGCAGAAAGAGCATCTGAATAGCAATGCAGTTATGACAGAGACCTCAGCTCATCCTACAAGTAGCTCTGGGGGTGTAATGGCTTTTTATAATTTTCCCATATCAAGGAGAGGATGTGTGCCTCCATGGCTCTGCATTCAGTTGATGCAATCTGCCCAAATGAGGGACAAGCTTTTAAAAGGTACATCTTTTTGTTGTTCTTGTTGTTGAGGACAGTTCCTAGAGAGAGAGACTCATCTGTGAACTACTGGAAACCAACATTGCCAGCAGCAGCAAGAATTCATTCCTCATTCCTGAAAGCATGTACTATAGTGTCTACCCATGTGTTGGCCTGTATTGACCAAATGGAGCTCATATAAGTTTCTAAAAGTCAAAGAAATGGAATTTCATAAATATTTACCTGGGGAGCGAAAAGGGAAGAAATCAATTCAATAACAATGATACCCACATTTTAAGGGTAGTTCTATGTGCATTTATCCCTATGAATTATAAGTTGCTCATCCATAGTGCTCTTCAGTTTCCCTTAGGCATCATATTTTTAAAGGAAGCCCATGTGAAAGGTTTGTGGTGCTATAAAGTAATAATTTATGGGACAGACCAAAGGTGAGGCACTATGAAATTGAACAGACGTAAATCTTTGAAAAACACCTATGCAGAAATGACCACGGCAGCAGTTGCTGTGGTAGGTTTTAGGCCCAAGATGATTCTCAGGTTGCTCAAAAGTTTTATCTGAGACAAGAGTTAAATGAAAGGATTGACTAATAGATTATTCCCTTTAATCAATATAATTTGTTGACAACATCAGTGATGGTATATTCATGAAGATTTGCTGTTAATTGTGTCAGTAGTGTAAAAAATGACACCAGCTTTGAGGCAACCAGCCTACAAAAGAGATATCAATGATCTTAATCTCCCATCACTCACAGCCACATGTAGCACTCACGCTGAGTAGGGCTGATATGTATAACCCATAAGAACTGAAGAAAAGTGGTGTGTGACTTCCAAGTCTAGATCATGAAAGACATTGCACCTTGGATCATTTGCTTTGGGAGAAGCCAGCTACTATGCCAAGACCACACTCAAGCAACAATATGGCATCTGTAGGGCAAGGAGAGGCCTCCTACCAACAGACATGTGACTGTGCCAACTTGAACGTGTAGTCTCTCCCTTAGTCATGTCTTAAGATGACTTCAGCCACCCTTATGAGAGACACTGAGCCACAATCACTTAGCTAGGCTGCTCCAAAATTTTTGAACCACAGAAACTGTGTGAGGTAATAAATATTAAGTGTTATTTTAAGTCACCATATTTTTGGAGTACTTATTACACAGAGTAGAAACTAACATAATCATTAGGCTACCAATATTCTGTCATTATTTTCAAACTGCACAAATATTTATCATATGTATCAGGGCAGAAATTGGCAGGTTCAGGCTTCCCACTCCTAGCCTACCTAATTCTCTCGGGATGTATTGGGACACAGAAACTAGTGTCCTCACTTTTCTTACATGCCTAGTATTTGAGCACCACATGAGATAAAGCTTAAATCTTGGCCTGACTTATTCTGATATTCCCTATAAACTCTCGAGAGTGTGGGGGATGGGCACTCAAAGAGGGAGAGAAGTATCATGAATGATTGAGGAGTTCTACCGTATTACAACTCACAGCTAAGTTTCAAGAAAAATTAGCTTCAGCTCCCATAAGAATTTTCTTTTGTCCATCAAGACAAAGTCTACATCAAATCCACATTTTTTTAAATACAAATGAGTTCTAGGAAGAATGGGGGGAAAATAATGAATAGAAGATAAAACTATATACATCTTTCCTTATTGTGATGGGGTCTACATCTGAAAGTGCTAAATATTTAAGGAAAAGTCTTCTCCTTCAGAAGGGATCACTAAGCCATGGCAATCAACCACTGGAACCACTTGGGAGTTATCTCTATGGATGAGAAGCTCCATAGCAACAAAAGCATGTTTAGCACCACCTTGTGAGGAGTCCAGGAAATGCAATGACAATAGAATTAGGGCATCAGAACTACTTCGATATAAGGCCCGCAAAAAAGTATCAAATATGTCATTCAAAAGAGATGTCCTAGAATGCAAAATACAAAGGACAGTGATCCACCTGTTTAATTTATAAATCTCTCTTAAATGCCTAAATCCATACCTGACATACAGCAGATGTTCAATAAATATTTCTTGAAAAGAGGATGGGTGAGTTTTTTTAGGGAGGCTAAGAATGGGCAATCACACAATAGAAGTGGGTTTCAATAGGATCTTTACAAGTATCAGAAACATCTGGCACAGTGATTTTGAGTCATTTGAGGAAGAGGGGGATTACAAAGTCAGAGAATACCTTGTATCAAATATCAGACACTATAACCACTCTTACATAAAATCTTTATATAGGCAGAAAAAAAATACAGATAAAAGTGTCTCAACTAATTTGTTACATGGGGGATATTTATTAAACAGACCTTATATGTGAATTGCTGATTTTTTTTTCTTCTAGAAAACTCAGAGATGGGTGAATACAATATTCTAGTTAAATACTATAATTCAAATTCATTTGAGACTTTTAAGCCTTAAGAAAGGCAGTTTTATTTTGTAAACAAATGATGTTGCTAATGGCTATCTAAAAGGTATTCTGTGAGAACTTGATTAGTAAGCGTTAAAATATTTGTTATGGACATAAACAAAATACTTAGTAACTGATAGAAAATATTGCTTGGAGGAATTTTAGTAGCATTAGATGTGTTAGAATTAAGAGTAATCTTAGTGTTGGGGCACCTGGGTGGCTCAGTGGGTTAAAGCCTCTGCCTTCAGCTCAGGTCATGATCCCAGGGTCCTGGGATCAAGCCCCACATCGGGCTCTCTGCTCAGCAGGGGGCCTGCTTCCCTTCCTCTCTCTCTGCCTGCCTCTCTGCCTACTTGTGATCCCTCTGTCAAATAAATTAAAAAAAAAAATAAAAAAAGAGTAATCTTAGTGTAATATTAAATTTATATAATATTTCCTTTCTTAGTGTACTCTGTGTGTGTGTATGCATATATATGCACACACACATTCTTCTAAATTTCAAGTATGCTTATATATATGTAAACATATGTTTAGTATGTTATATTAAGTGAAACTCATATATATTTTCACACCTAATTATGAGCTCTGGTATGCAAGTTAGATGCTGTAACTATTATTCCAATTTTGCAGAACACAAAGTTAAAGAAAAAATGATTTTCTCAAAGTCATAAAATCATAAGATAGGATGCAAATTTCAGATCTTATTGCAATATGTATTCTCTCGACCCCCAATTTTAGCATCTTGTAAGTATAACAGAATTTGATAAAAGTGTGTTGTGTTATCTTAGAGTTTCCATATATGAATGACTAACTTTGGCTTCAGAATTTACTGCACCCAAATGATATTTTATATCTAATATAACAAGGCTTTTATTTAGCAACAGCTCAAAAGTTTTTACTGGCTGACAGTTATTCTACACATACTTCTACTCATTGAAAACAGGAAGATAATTTAGAAAAAAATTGTTTTTCTAAAGTTCTTCTAATCTAAAAAGTCAATAAACAGGCAAATAAATAACTTCATGTGTATATATTATGTTGTGATAAAGTATACTCAGGAAATAATGGCAGCATAGCAAAGGGTACTGCTGTACCTCGCTATTTAAGCAAAACTTCTACTGGAAGAGCACATCAGATGAGACTGAGAAGTTAAGATGAACAAGAAAGGTTTTTAAATAGGGATGCCTGGGTGGCTCAGTTGGTTAAGCAGCTGCCTTCGGCTCAGGTCATGATCCCAGCGTCCTGGCATCGAGTCCCACATCGGGTTCCTTGCTCGGCAGGGAGCCTGCTTCTCCCTATGCCTCTGTTGCCACTCTGTCTGCCTGTGCTCTCTTGCTCGCGCTCTCTCTCTCCCTCTCTCTCTCTGGCAAATAAATATATAAAATCTTAAAAAAAAAAAAGATGATAAAAGGCTAAGTAGAATTATAAAATAAGTGGGGCACCTGGGTGTCTCAGTGGGTTGTGTCTCTGCCTTTGGCTCAGGTCATGATCTCAGGGTCCTGGGATCTAGACCCACCATCTGGCCCGCTGCTGTAACAGAGAGCCTGTTCTCTCTGTCTGCCTCTCTGCCTACTTGTGATCTCTCCCTTTCTGAGTCAAATAAATAAAATCTTAAAAAAAAAAAGAATTATACAATAAGTGATGATAACTTAAACACAGAGTACAAGCAGTTTGATATCATGATAGAATGAAATTGGAGGAAGAGAACATCAGGAACTGACTGACTAAATATAGTCATGCAGGCCCTTGAAAGCATAATAAGTTCTTAATATGCAATTTAATTTTTCCCTAGGTGATGTGTAGAAAATGAATGAGTATTGAAAGCCTTCCAAAGCAGTGTCTAGTGTTTGTGATTACAAAATCTTCCCAAAAATGATGGCTGAGTCATCTAGAATGCTTCAGCTCTCTATGTACAGAAGTAATGGATAGAAAAACCACTGCTCTAAAGGACAAGTGAAAACGAACAGATGGCTGCTCACTGCCTCCTCACATAGGATCATAAAGTGGGCATTCCTTGGGTTCTCACCAAACAAGGAACCTGCCAGGGCCTTGGATCCTAAACCTCCCAGCCTCCAGAACTGTGAGAAGTAAATTTTCGTTTTTAAGTTACCCAGTCTATAGTATTATGTTATAGCAGCTGTTAACAAGGAAACAAGCCCCCAATGGAGTCATTTTTGCTAAGTCCTGCCAAGACTCAATACCTAACCTAATTGTCCCTTCAGCTTCTCTTGGAAGTGGGATTTTGAATCAATCAGTATGGAATTTTCTCATCAGCCATAGAGCGGTGTGATAAAACACCCTGGCTTCCCCTAAGGGAAGGTCAACCTGCCTGAAATAATCCATTCTTTTAACTTTCTTGTGTCTTTCTCATTCTGCCTTCCATTTTGCACAACTCCTGGAGCACCTTTCTATATCACAGATGAGATGCTGCCCAATTCATGAATTTTTAGATACAATCAGATTGTCAAATTTATTCAACCCAACTGCCTCAAACCAAGTGACTAAGACACAAACTGGCACTGAGAGAGTGTAGTGCTGCTGTAACAAATACTTAAAATTCTGGAAACAGCTTTGGAATTAGGCAATAATAGAGACCAGAAAGGTTTAGAGGTGCATGCTAGAAAAAGCCTACATTGCTGGAACGGACCTTTTAAAGGTGATTCTGGTGAAAGCTCATAAAGAAAAGAGTAGTCTTAATCTTAGAAAAAACAAAGTAATCATGAAGTAATCTATATGTCTGTTGACAGACATATAGGAAACACAAGAGGCACTGGAGAGGTAGGTTGTATCCTTCCGCGGGTTCAGGGCTGCACCCACCACTTTTCAGCAGGCGGCTCCGTGGGCGAGGAGGTGGGAAGTGGCGCGCAGGCGCAGAACACCGGTGGCTCTGTGTCTTCCCAGGGAGGCCAGCCCCAGCTTGTGAATAAGGAGATTGGACGTTCGCTGTAATTATCTATATATGCTGTTAAAGGTATGCTTTGGCTCCTCCTGGCTGCTTAATAGTTAAATGATAGGAGAGAGAAACAGCTTAAATATGAAAGTGTTAATAAAAAAGGAAGCAGAACTTAGAGATTTGGAAAATTCTCAACCTGGTCCTATTGAGAAAAATGAGAGGGTGTGGCCCAGTAGCTCTGTGATGGAGAGGTGAGTATGGGTGTGAGCTCTGGACTTAGTCACCTCAGGTAGAAAACTGCCAGTTTGCACCTAACACGAAGAAGATGAGAAGAAATGAAGGAAGGCTGTGGGACTTCTTGGATTTTATGGGAAGGGACTATGGCTATTTGGCTGCCAATGTTACTCTTTAAGACAAGGAGAGAATGACTCTGAAGGTGATTTGGAGAGCATCAGGTATGGTTCTTCAGTTTCAGATGGTGGAACTGCTGCCTTGCTTTCACCAGGTCAAATAGTCACCAGCCAGAGCGAGGGGGCAGGACTACTCAAAGTTATAAACATGCCCAAACCAAAGAGGATTATTCTCAATCCCTAAAGTCTAATGTGGATTGGCCTGTTAGGTTTTGGACTTGCTTGGGACCTGTCCTGTACTCCTTCCTTCTTTGCTATTTCTCCCTTTTGGAATAGGAATGTCTATTATATGCTTGTCCTATCATTTTGTTTTGGAAACATGACTGATACTGCTGGGGTTTGTGGACTAAGCAGAGTAAAAGAAAAAGAAATATTTTAAAGAAAATTGAAGTTTATTTCTCTGTTTTATTGTTTCATGTTTACAAACTGCTTCCTTTAATTGGTGATGGAAAATTCCAAATTTTCAAAATTTCAACCAAGAGAAACAGATCTTTGATCTAAGCTCAAAAGTCTGTTCTCATTTGGCTTCCCTATATCATCATATGTCCTGTCTTTTTCGTGTCAAAATTTAAAATCTTTGTGGTAGGCATTATTATCATTCAAGAAGGGTTTTCAATTCTTCTGGGTACCTCTGAAAATTTTACTTTTCAATCTGCTTGAATTTAGGTGCTGCCATGAAACTTCCTTTTGCCAATGAAATGTGACTAATAATGAGCAGTCCTTAATTCACTATCCTCTCCTATTCTCTCTTACTATCTGCCAAAGAGAAAAGCCATACTCTGAGCAGTGGTTACTCCCTCACGTGGGTACCAGAGTAAAGATAATGTGAAGTAGAGACCCGAATTAGCTTGCAATGGACAGATAGTTTATATGAAGATTAAATCTTAATTTTTCAAGTTAGATTTTTAAATTATTGATGTTATCCTGACATAATAATCAGAAATTATTATGATTCTGAATCAGCAATTCATACATTTTATCAGTAAAGAAAACTTAACACCTTGTGATACTATTTTTAGCCTTATAATTATTATTTTTATGTGTTTACTATCTTTATGTTTTATTAAAATACAAGCTCCAGGTGGCCAGGTCTCATCATACCTATTTACCAGTATCCCATCAATACTTATACACTATGTAGTCAGAATAACAAAGATTGAATATAGTTATATGAATAAACTGGCTTCATTGTTTACAAAACAAAAAACAATAAAAAAAAAAACCTAAGCCATTATTTGATGAGAACCTTGTAAATGCAATGTTGCAATGTGAATAGATATGCAAATCATGTTATTCATAGAGTAATTAAAAGCCCATAACATTAGTAGACAGAACTAGTGATAAATATGATGTCTTTTAAATAGATGGGATTCTCAAAATATATACCACAACATTTCACATCTGATAAACATTTAATGAGTAACATGCAAAGATCATAGTCTTTGGGTCAATTGCAACTACTTTAAAAATCTTATAAATATTGCTTACTACCTATATATGTTGTTATACCAGTCTCTAATATTTTCTTCACTCCTTCAGCCTAAAAATGAAAGAGCCTACAAAAGTTTCTGAAAATACTGCTTTTGAAAATACTTTTTATGCAAAAGTATAATTATCCATTCTTAGCCTGTCATCACTTTATTCAGTAAATCTAGTTCTTTTCTTCATTACATATAAAAAAATACAGCTGCTGATGTAGAATGTAACCACTGGAATCAATGTTGTATGGTTAAATAGAAGTGCCAAATTACCATCTCTTTAACTTTTGGACAAATTAATTACCCTAACAATCCTGTGCTTCATCTGTATGGAGGTAAAATATCATTTATCATCATTGTATTAAGTAATGTAAACTAGATGAAGTGCTTAGTAAAATAACTGACATTAAGTCAGTTCTCATAAAACTATTTTCTCAGCCTTGGCCCATAAGTAATTCATCACTTAGTGAAAAAAAAATAAAAATAACTCAAATATTATCAGTTCAAAGAAATATAGGCAGAGGGTAGTGTTTACTTACTAATTGAGATAATGTTGGGAAGTCTCCAGCAAAGAAGTAATACTTAATACTTAAGAAACTTGAAAAATCTGATTTAATGACATAAAAAAGTGAGAGAAGTCCTGTAGCACCAAAATTAAAGGGAATAAGGTATGTTGAGGCACAGTTTCTGAGTGAATGATGACAGACTCCTCTAATGTTGCACTGGTTAAGATGTGGTATAAATCCCGCCTTTAATCTGATATTAGTGAAGGGAAAAATCATTAATGTCTTATTTTTAAAAAATTGGTGAGTGGATATTTAGGAAAAGAAAATATCACTAAGTTTAAATATTACTATGATTCATGAAGAGCATGTCAAGGAAAAAAAAGGACATTTCTTTCCTGTGGTGGGATCAATAGATTGAAGACCAAGGAACAATTAGAGAAAAAAAGTTTTTTTGCATGAAAAAGTAGTTTTTTCATGATTAATAAGTCAATGAGAACCTGAAGGAAACTCTCTATTGGTATGCCATTTGATCTGTTCTTTGTTTCTAGTTTCCTGTTCAATAGGTTTATCAATAAGTTAAATTAAGTATACTTGTGAATTTTGCTAGTTATATAGATTTGGAAAGCCCTGTTCAGTAGATTACAAAAGAGAAAAAGGTTATCAAACAGAAGTACCTTAAAACTGTAAAATAGATTATTTAAAAAAATGTAAAAATTCTCTGTTGAAAAAAAAAATCAACCATAAGAGAATAAGATCTTTCATTTTAAGTAAAGACACTCATTATTTTAGATTCTGGAATACACTATTTTTTTTAAAGATTTTATTTATTTATTTGACAGAGAGAGGGAGATCACAAGTAGGCAGAGAGGCAGGCAGAGAGGAAGCAGGCTCCCCGCTGAGCTGAGCCCAATGCGGGGCTCGATCCCAAGACTCTGGGACCATGACCTGAGCCGAAGGCAGCAGAGGCTTTAATCCACTGAGCCACCCAGACACCCCAAGGATACACTATTTTAAAAGGAATGACAACAGGGAAGCTTGGGTCGCTCAGTGGGTTAAGCACTGCCTTTGGCTCAGGTCATGATGCCAGGATCCTGGGATCTAGTCCTGCATAGGGCTCCTTGCTCAGCAGGGAGCCTGCTTCTCCCTCTACCTGCTCTGCCTGCTGCTCCCTCTTCTTGTGCTCTCTCTCTCTGACAAATAAATAAGTAAAATCTTAAATAAATAAATAAATAAATAAGAATGACAATAAATATTTAAAATATGAAAAACACTTGTATTTGAATACATTTGAGAAATCCTAGGACACACAAATTTAAAGAAGTTGACCTACTAAAATTTTAGACTTTACTGCGCTAATATCAATTTTGAATGTCTATATAGGATAACATAAGTAAAAATTCAAATTCATTTAAAGTGAGAAATTCACTTCTTTCAACAAAGTGTCTCCTGGATTAGTATTCCTTAGAGCAAAGGTTAAACATTTCTAGAAGAGCAGAAAGTAATAGAAATTTGTAGTCTAAGAATCCTACCACAGATTTAGTCTATAAAATCAACTGAGTCACAGTGCTTTATTAATATTGCTATTAATGTTTAAATAATTATTACAGTAAGGTAGATAGAGACTATGCTTTTTCTTAAGTGAACTCACATTGTAGTAGGGGAATAAAGATTAAATGAGCTTGATAATTTTGGATTATGATAAATACTTTTAATGAAATACTTAGAAAAAAATAATACAAAATAACCAGATGATTCTTTCAGTGAGTATAGTTCTGGCTAGGTATCCTTGAGGAAGACACAGTTTGAGATAAGTCAAGAATTATAATAATGAATTACTTAATGGGTACATGCAGAATTTTAAAAGATAAGCTTAGAAGGGAAGATAAAGAATGTAGTTCACTCAGAAATTCCTATGGCTACACCATTACTTTTGTTTTAGTAAGGAGGGAGAGAACAGAGAAGCTATTTTATAGACGTGGGTATTTTTAAGAATCTTTTTAATACAAAATTTTAAAAGTTTTGTTTTCAACTTTTCTCCTATATCTTAATTTTTACAGGGATTAATCTTGTATTTTAACATTATAAAAAGTGTCTTTTCTGTTTTTCACATTTGTTTATGAGTTTTCACATTGTTTATATATATATATTTTAAGATTTTATGTATTTATTTGACAGAGAGATCACAAGTAGGCAGAGAGACAGGCAGAGAGAGAGAGAGGAGGAAGCAGGCTCCCCGTCAAGCAGAGAGCCTGATGTGGGACTCGATCCCAGAACCTTGAGATCATGACCCAAGCTGAAGGCAGAGGCTTAACCCACTGAGCCACCCAGGTGCCCCACACTGTTTATATTTTAGCAAGATTTTTATTTCAGTTTAATTGGAGATAGCTCAACTATCAAGTACTAACAAACACTACTTAAACTAAGAGTCTCTTTTAATGTTTGATTAATATTACACATTAATCATAATAATTTAAGAACAAGGACTCATAGCATCTAGCAGAGTTCTGTATACATTCAAGGGAGAGACACTGGGGACATAAAAGCTAGTTCTAACTGTCTTGTGATGATACACCGTGTGTAGGAAAATAAAGGCTCCTTATAAAACACTATTGGAAATAAAAGGAAGAATTTCCCTTCAGCTTCTCATTGTTGTCTAAGCTCATTGAATTAAGGCATGATTTTTTTCAACTGCATACATAGTGCAATATCTATGAGCTGTTTAATAATGTGATTTTATGGATTCAAATTTTTCAAACAGAAAAACCTGTTATAATGTCAAAAATATTAACAGTTGAATATTAACAAATACTCAAAAAAGTCTAAGGGAAGAGTGAAAGAACACGATCCCCAGAGGCAAAAGAAATTAACTTCTTTAAAAGGTTCTTTAGTTAAAAAATAAAATTATACTGTGAACAGATCTCAGTTTCTAATATCATTCTTCAATAGAAGGAACTAGTGTTCCCTGGAGAAATAAATGATTCTAAGTCTGGAGCAGAATACGTACAAGAGTAGTCTCAAGCATCTGGAAGGAAAGGAAGTGCTAAAACAAACTAAACTAAACTCTCAGTGTTGGGAGGGGTATGCCAACAGAACCAACTGAAGTTGTTCATGAAGCTGGTTTGTTTTGAGAAAACAAATGAATAGGTACTTAGGTACTGAATTATAATCTAACATAGGAAATAATATCCATGAATCAATGATTGAATAAATAATGGGGAATAGGAGACAAATCTCTTTTGCAGAAAAATTCCAAATAATTTAAGTAGATATAACCATCCTGTACAAGGAATATAACTACCACTCTCATGTGTGGTTTGGAATATAGTGTCTTTTCTGCAAACAGTACTATTAGAAAGGGTGAAAAAGTGTTGTTGCCAGTGAGGAAACCTGATAAATGTCATAAATTATGTTGATTGTATGTACAATTAATATATGATGTGATGAAATGGTACTTTACCTCTGTTGTCTACTTTCCAAAAATCTGTACTCCAGTCTAATGAATGAGAAAAATATCAGAAAAAAATCCCAGTCGAAGGAAAGTCTATAGAATACTGACCAGCACTCATTAAAATTGTCAAGATCATCAAACCTGGTGTTAGTCTGAGAAACTGTCATAGCCAAAAGGAACTTAAGGAAACATGACATCTAACTGTAATGTGATGTCCCTGAGGGTATTCTGAAACAGAAAAAAGTATATTACATAAAAACTAAGGAAATATGAATAAAGTATGGACTTTAGTTAATAATGATGTCAGTATGGGTTCATTAATTATGATAAATATACCGAATTAATGCAATATGTTTATAATAGGGGAAGGAACATGTGCAATACATGAAAAAATCTCTGTACTGTCTTCATTACTTTTCTGTAAGTATAACCATTCCAAAATTTTATAAATTATTTAAAATAACTTACTCTGCTTTCAGGAAAGTAGCAATTAAAATATATTTACGTGATACATAACACAAAAAAATTACAAGCATTTTATATTCAAAAGAAAGTTGTTTTTTAAAAGGGTAAACCAAATTGGAATTTGAGAGGAAATAATTTTCTTAAATGTTAAAGTCAAGAATGTTTAGAGTTTTAAACTCAAAGAAGCAGATTTTCTCATTATAAATTCAATGTCTTCAAAAGATTAAGCACAAACTTACAAGATGTTAAAAACTTGTAAATAGTTTAGAAAAACTTAGCTATAAAATGTATTTTTTTGCTTAGGGAGAAAAATAAAATTATTGGATAATTTGTCATAAGACAACAAAATGTATTTATTTTATCTTTAGTCTTTTAAAATTGGTGGGATAATATTGGTAAGAACAAGTTATGTTAAACTATTTAAAATTTGATAACTTACTTGAAATTTTCATCACCATTAAATTCATATCTTCCTTCACTCTTCGAATTCCTTGGAACTAAATCTCAATTCTGGACTTTGGCATAGGTACTATAGGAGAGGAAAGGCAAAATAAATAAATAAATAATTAAATAGATAAAATTCCAAACAATGTAATTCCAAAGAATAAATTTTAACAGTAGTAGAGTCAGCATTCTGGAAACCTCAGCTCCAAGGTAGAATCATAATATGCTGGAAACAAGGATGGATAATATGTAGCATGATGAATCTTAAAAAACAAAAAAAAATTAAGATCAAGCAAATTATTATAACCGCTAACCTCAACTTTCTCAAAGAAAGTATTCCCTTAACTGATAGAACTAAAAACATTTGCTTATGTGAGATTTTGCCTTTTGTCTGTCAGTACTAAAGTGAATAGATGCAATGAATAGAGTGCAATTCATGGAGTCACAAAGAAATTAAGGCATCTTTCCAAGGTCACATAGATATTTGTGGTATCTTACATAATCTATTTAAAAACCTTCCTCTTTTTGGGGCACCTGGGTGGCTCAGTGGGTTAAAGCCTCTGCCTTCGGTGGGGGTCATGATCCCAGGGTCCTGGGATCAAGCCCTGCATTGGGCTCTCTGCTCAGCGGGTAGCCTGCTTCCTCCTCTCTCTCTGCCTGCCTCTCTGCCTACTTGTGATCTCTGTCAAATAAATAAATAAAATCTTCAAAAAACAAAAAGAAAAGAAAAAATCTTCCTTTCTTTTTTTTTAAGCTTTTATTTATTAATTTGTCAGAGACAGAGAGAGCACGCACAGGCAGAGTGGCAGGCAGAGGCAGAGAGAGAAGCAGGCTTCCTGCTGAGCAAGGAGCCTGATACAGGACTTGGTCCTAGGATTCTGGGATCATGACCCGAGCCGAAGGCAGCTCCTTAACCAACTGAGCCACCCAGGCATCCCTATTTAAAAACCTTTCTTGTTCATTATCAGATTGACTTTCATTAATTTATTGGGTCAAAATCAGGTATTGAATGCATAAAATAATATGTGCCTCCATGTAAATATGAATACAAAAAAGAAAAATAAAACACATTATTATTATTATTAATTAAAGTTTCTAGTGTCGGGCACCTGCATGCTTCAGTCAGCTAAGCATCTTCCTTCGGATCAGGTCATGATTCCGGGGTCCTGGAAAGCCTGCTTCTCCCTCTCTTCACTAACCTTGCTTGCGGTCCCTCTCTAGCTATCTCTCTGTCAAATAAATAAATAAATAAATCTAATAAAGAAAAATAAGAAGCATCCTGCTATTATTAAAAGAATAATAATTGAGTTTCTAGTGTCATCTTCTTTTATGATCATTCTAATCCTAATAAAATTTTGTGGGTCTTCTAGTTGTCCTTAATTCCCATGGATTATATGTTCTTCTATTTTATATCATTATATCATTATTTTTTCAACTAATCACATTAACCAATGTAAAAGTTATATATTTTAGTAAAACTTGTTACTAAAGGGCAAGATTTAGATAGAAACTGTTCTCTGACATATTAGAAGATTCTAATAAATTATTTGGTAATTGACTGTTGATTGACCTAATTTGATTAAAAATGATTATTAAAAAATTAATTATCTTTATCTTTCTTATATTGGATTAGTTCTGCAAAAAATAATTTAGGGGTGCTGAATCTGGATAAGTGAAAATTTATCATTTTTATTCCTTCAGTCATAGTTATGACTTTGTTAAATTACCATTTGCTGGGGCGCCTGGGTGGCTCAGTGGGTTAAGCCGCTGCCTTCAGCTCAGGTCATGATCTCAGAGTCCTGGGATCGAGTCCCGCATCGGGTTCTCTGCTCCGCGGGGAGCCTGCTTCCTCCTCTCTCTCTCTCTGCCTGCCTCTCTGCCTACTTGTGATCTCTCTGTGTCAAATGAATAAATAAAATCTTAAAAAAAAAAAAATTACCATTTGCTAAGTGGAGCACAGGGTGCCAGTTGATGAGCCTGTTTCAACAGACCTTTAGAGAAATCGAAATAGAGAAATTTGTTACAGGTCCTGAAGGAAGTACACTGCATGCCTCCAGTGGCCACATGGGGAAGTCAAGACAGAGTAAAAACAAGAGAGGAAGGACCTGTGGCACATAATTTTATTAGGATTCATGGGGGGAAAGTTTTGGGGTTCCCGGGCTAGGACCAGATTAGTGAATTCAAAACAAAAAGAGGAAGGTTTTGGTAAGCTTTAAACAAGTGTTATCTAGGGGGTCTGTAAGCCATAGAAGTGCTGGGAGACAGGTGAGACTACCGATTGCAAGAGCTATTGGAAAAATCATATTGCATTGTCTTGTGAATCTGTGGGCTATTGTCAGGGCATGTCATGGCATGAGGAGCTAGTGACTAAGGTCCGTATAGGCCATTGGCCAAACAAAATAGATGCCAAGGCAGCAACCCCATGAAGTAAGTTAGTTAAATTTTTGACAATTATTTACACATCCGTGCCAATAAATGCAAGCAATATACCTATTTATATGTGCAGTAACCTGAGATGTTATGTATCATAAAAACAAACAACATGGGAGCCTGGGTGGCTCAGTGGGTTAAGCCGCTGCCTTCGGCTCAGGTCATGATCTCAGGGTCCTGGGATTGAGTCCCGCATCGGGCTCTCTGCTCAGCAGGGAGCCTGCTTCCTCCTCTCTCTCTCTCTCTCTCTCTGCCTGCCTCTCTGCCTACTTGTGATCTCTCTCTGTCAAATAAATAAATAAAATCTTAAACAAACAAACAAACAAACAAACAACAATTCTCTCTTCTTAAGGAACTTGCTGCCTAGTTCAAAGTTATATTACATAAAAAATACAGTATTAGTGAGAAATACTGTTACAAAAATTCATGTAGTCATTGGGTAAATGAGTACATACATTTTTGTTCTCTGTTTTAACTATGATGAGCTCACTGGTATTAAAAAGTATACTCAGAACAAAAATCAACATTATATTAAAATTTAAATATTTTAAATTCAGTTTTTTCATAATTTTTTGTGATTTAAGTTTTAGTAATATCAGAGATTTTGACAAACCAGTGTATGCTAGTATATGGCCAACAGTTAGCTATCAATATCTTAACTTGATAAATTGTATTCCACTGAAATAATCATATTCCAGTGATTAACTGTTAACCAGGCTTTTAAGCATATCATAGTTTTCATTCTTTAATTTAGTTTAATTTAATTGTTTGAAATCACAAACTCAAAAGAGTTTTTATATATGTTTTAAGAAAAAAAAATAGAATAGGTAACAAACTTTGGTCCCTGATATTTTTTTAACAACATAGTAAGGATCATATCCCTTTATTCTCTTAACATACAGTTATGATATGGTATAATTGTAGTAAAATATATATTACTTACAGAAATAAAAGCTATTTTGGTGGGGTGGGGACAGTTTGGTACCACAATTTCTTTCTTTTTTTTTTTTAATATTTTATTATTTATTTGACAGACAGAGATCACAAGTAGGCAGAGATACAGGCAGAGAGAGGGGGAAGCAGGCTCCCCGCTGAGCAGAGAGCCTGATGTGGGGTTCGATTTCAGGATCCTGGGATCATGACCTGAGCTGAAGGCAGAGGCTTAACCCACTGAGCCACCCAGGTACCCCAATACCACAATTTCTGTAACAGATCTTACAATTTCTCTTGATTACTCTAGCCAGAGCTTATGAATTTCTCAGTTTCATTGCTATTTTATGAAGAAACATCAATTATCACTATTTTTTAAAATATTTTATTAATTCATTTGAGAGAGACAGAGAGCACAAGCAGGGGAAAGGGCTGAGGTGAAAGGGAGAAGCAGACTCCCTACAGAGCAGGGAGTCCTGATGCAGGGCTAGATCCTAAGACCCCAGGATCCTATTTTTTTTCAAGATATAACTGAAAGCATGTTACAAGTTTGTAAAGGTTAGATGAAACAGATCTGACCTGAGCCACCCAGGTACCCCTATTATCGCTATTGATCTTCATATTATGTGTTTGTTTAATTGTTTTTTGTTTTTTGTTTTTTTAATTTTTTATTTTTTATAAACATATGTTTTTATCCCCAGGGGTACAGGTCTGTGAATCACCAGGTTTACACACTTCACAGCACTCACCAAAGCACATACCCTTCCCAGTGTCCATAATCCCACCCCCTTCTCCCAAACCCCCACCCCCCAGCAACCCTCAGTTTGTTTTGTGAGATTAAGAGTCACTTATGGTTTGTCTCCCTCCCAATCCCATCTTGTTTCATTTATTCTTCTCCTACCCACTTAAGCCCCCATGTTGCATCACCACTTCCTCATATCAGGGAGATCATATGATAGTTGTCTTTCTCTGCTTGACTTATTTCACTAAGCATGATATGCTCTAGTTCCATCCATGTTGTCGCAAATGGCAAGAATTCATTTCTTTTGATGGCTGCATAGTATTCCATTGTGTATATATACGACATCTTCTTGATCCATTCATCTGTTGATGGACATCTAGGTTCTTTCCATAGTTTGGCTATTGTGGACATTGCTGCTATAAACATTCGGGTGCACGTGCCCCTTTGGATCACTACGTTTGTATCTTTAGGGTAAATACGCAGTAGTGCAATTGCTGGGTCATAGGGCAGTTCTATTTTCAACATTTTGAGGAACCTCCATGCTGTTTTCCAGAGTGGCTGCACCAGCTTGCATTCCCACCAACAGTGTAGGAGAGTTCCCCTTTCTCCGCATCCTCGCCAGCATCTGTCATTTCCTGACTTGTTGATTTTAGCCATTCTGATTGGTGTGAGGTGATATCTCATTGTGGTTTTGATTTGTATTTCCCTGATGCCGAGTGATATGGAGCACTTTTTCATGTGTCTGTTGGCCATCTGGATGTCTTCTTTGCAGAAATGTCTGTTCATGTCCTCTGCCCATTTCTTGATTGGATTATTTGTTCTTTGGGTGTTGAGTTTGCTAAGTTCTTTATAGATTCTGGACACTAGTCCTTTATCTGATATGTCGTTTGCAAATATCTTCTCCCATTCTGTCAGTTGTCTTTTGATTTTAACTGTTTCCTTTGCTGTGCAAAAGCTTTTGATCTTGATGAAATCCCAATAGTTCATTTTTGCCCTTGCTTCCCTTGCCTTTGGCGTTGTTCCTAGGAAGATGTTGCTGCGGCAGAGGTCGAAGAGGTTGCTGCCTGTGTTCTCCTCAAGGATTTTGATGGATTCCTTTCGCACATTGAGTCCTTTATCCATTTTGAGTCTATTTTTGTGTGTGGTGTAAGGAAATGGTCCAATTTCACAAAAACAGACACATAGATCAATGGAACAGAATAGAGAGTCCAGAAATAGACCCTCAACTCTACAGTCAACTAATCTTCGACAAAGCAGGAAAGAATGTCCAATGGAAAAAAGACAGCCTCTTCAATAAATGGTGCTGGGAAAATTGGACAGCCACATGCAGAAAAATGAAATTGTTTAATTGTTTTTTAATTTTATCATTTTCTTTCCTGATCTCTATTCTTTAGTTTCTTTTACTTTTTTTGGAATAAAACACCGTTTAACTGCTTGACATATATGTGGACATCATTAATTTTCATCTCTCTCCTTTTCTAATAAATTCATTCCAGTCTATAATTTTCTATCTTAACAGTCTATCTTGCATACCAATAGAAAAATTATAAATATAGTATAACATTTAAAATGATTTATCTTAAAAAATGACTTACCTTCTTTTAGAAAGGATTTACATGTGTCAGTAAACTAGGAATATTAGTAGTCATTATTTACCTTAATCCAATGTGAGGGATTGAGGTCATTTGAGGTTGTACTGGAATAATTGACAAAACTATTCTAGTTTTTTCCTACCATTAGGATATAGTGGATTATGGTCCTGCTTTCACATGCCTGAGATTCCAAATTTTGTCTCCCTAGTTCCATAGGGTATGGAAAGATTTGCTTAGCCTCTTTTTTTTTTTTTTTTTAATTTGAATGTTCTTGACACATAATGTTTTATTAGTTTCAGGTATACAACATAGTGATCCCACAAGTATAGACAGTGTACTATCCCAACCACAAGTGTAGTCACTATCACTATACAACATTATTATATTATTATTGACTATATTCTTTATGTTTTGCCCTTTTATTCATGTGACTTATTCATTCCATAACTTGACTGACTTTTTAACTTTTAATTAGCAGATCCTTTAAGGAAAAATCACTCTCAAATTCTGGGGACTTTACACTGGATTTCCATTTTTATTCTGAAGATTGATGCATAATTCTTTCTGCCTGAGAACTTTTGTGCTTTGACCTACTCTGCTACCAAGATGGAAAGACCCGTGTGCATTATTTTAAAAGACCTTATCTTTAAGCAGAAGAATGAGAGAACAGTAGATCTAGGTTCTATCTAACCTTTACAAACTTGTAACATGCTTTCAGCTATAACTTGAAAAAAAATATGGTAAACTCCTTGCTGTCAGGGCTTGCTATGACAATTTTCAATGGTAATCTTTAAAACTTTGCTACTGATTATGTATTAGTTGCTGATTTTATTTACATGTATTCAATTTAAAATATTTATCATAAAATCCTATGAAAGAAACACTATACAGTATTAAGTAAATTAAATTACTTGATGCATCTTAAATTTAAAACTTTTTAAAAATATTGTATGAGATTCATATTTAATTTCAATCTATCCCCTTACAATAAGCAAAATTTGTAAATTTACAAACTCATTTCATGTAATGTTTTTGAAACTTAATTATTCAATAGATTCCTGTATTTCACAAAGTCTGAGAAGAAATAAAGTTATCTTTCAATCCATAGCATATTCATTCATGCAGGAACGTTCTTTCCAGAGAATTTTCAACATGCAAGAATTTACTATATGCCAAAAATTCCAAAATATTTTTCATATTTAACATTTAAGCAGAAAATTATTCTTATTAAATATATTTCCTACTTTTTGCATTCTGACCATATGTAAGTAATTTTTAAAATTTACTTCCCTTTCATAGTGCTTTTGTTCATTAAGCTTTAACACATTGTCTGTGTTATTCACCACGAAGAATTTAGTTTCTCTCAATCTAATCAAAAGTTGGAGGGTCCTAGGATACCTGTTTTATTATGTTGCTTTTTACATCTCATTAACTTCTTCTAATTGACACTGGTACTCAATGTATACTTTTTGTGCTGCTGTTGCCAAGAAGCAAATTATTCTACCCCTCATGACTGCTCTGGCAGCTTCCCACAAAACACCCAGGCTAGTTTCTTGGTTTTTATTGATATTAATTTATTCTGAAATAGTCTTCATCTGTTGCACAAATGCTGCCGTTTTAATTAGAGAGTTGTTAAATCTCCATACTTCAGATCTCCTATAATTTAGTATATCACCAGAGACACTGACACCAGGAAATTACCAAGCAAAGTTAGATTTTCAATAGCAGATGGTTACATTCTTCAACATATCTCATATTTCTTTTAATATCCAGAAGTCAGTCTTCAATTAAACATAAAAAAATATCAGATTCCATACCTATTTTTCAATAGCTCATTTCTCAGTTAACATGAAATTGCCTATAAAATTACCTATGCAAAACAACATTCAGCACCTTGCCTTATCTTTGCTTTGTTTTTCAACTCTTCACTTTGTTGTAAAGTTCATTACAAAGCAAAATGTGAGGAGGTGTTTCCTCCATTTGGGGAGAAAGAATTAGATATATTAAAATTATTTAATTAGTTCCTGTAAGTGGCATCAAGATGGTTTTAATATATTAGGGAATATCTTGGAGCTGTGTGAAGTCAATTTTTGAAATTGAATTTTTTGGACTTTTGACATTAAGATCTTCATGTCTAGGAATTTATGTTCTCAATATCATATTTAGTTTTGTGGAATAATTTCACTGATTTGTTTTTATAATGTTTTCCTTTCTTTTATTTTAAAAGAACAGTATACGTAAGATAGTAACCAAAGAATATAGCAATCTGAAGAATGTGTGCAATTATATTTTGGTATTTTTTCAGATTGTGAAATATATCAAATATGTAGAAACCTCAAAAGAGATGTGACAAATGCATATGCTCTCTCTCTTTCTTTCTCAGTTATATCTGAACAATTATGAACGTTATAGTCGTTATGTAGGCTACCAATCCCCCTTTCCCTTTCCAACATGATTATTATTCTGAAGTGCCAAATTTCTCCCAATTAACATTTCTGTATTTATTTAATATGAAAATACCTATCCATACCATATACCACTGTTACTGTATTTTAAATTTATAAAATTTCTATCAGACGCTATGAAATTTTATAGTCTTTTTACAAATGCCAGTTATTGTACGATGCTAATTTATGAAATACAACTCACATTAATACACGTAGATATATTTCACTGACTCAAAAATTAAGAACACATTTTTTTCCATACTTTTTTTTTCAATATAAACCTCATTGTTATGGATACCTTTATGTATATGTGAGAGAGTTTCTCCACTGTGGATAATTAGATGTAAAATTAATAGATCTCATAAGATGACTGTGGTCAAATTTTCCAGATATTGCCAAATTGCTCCCTAATTACACATAACAGCTGACATTCTCAGCAGTAATCACCAACAATTAACGTCATAACTCATTAATTTTTGCTATTCTCATATATATAAAATTTTTAAAATTAATTAAAACAATTTCATTGAGGGGCACCTGAGTGGCCTGGTTAGTTGAGAATCCAAATCCTCTAATTTTGACTCAGGGCATGATCTCAGGGTCAGGAGATGGAGCCTCCTGTTGAGCTCTATGCTCAGCAGGAATCTATTTGAGATTTTCTCTGCCCGGGTGTCCCTCCCCCTCTCTAAAATAAATAAATGTTTTTAAAAACTTAAGTATAGTTGACACACAATGTTACATTAATTCCAGGTGTACAGTAAAATTCATATTTTGGGCACCTGAGTGGCTCAATAAGTTGAGTGTCTGCTTTTGGCTCTGGCCATGATCCCAGGGTTCTGGGATCAAGTTCTGTGCTGGGCTCCCTGCTCAGCTCACTCACTCTCTTTCTCATATAAATGAATAAAATCTTAATAAATAAATAAATAAATAAAGTTCATTTTTTTAAAATTAGCATTTCCCTAGCAATTGTGGTTTTATGCTTGATTTCATATATATATTAACAATTTGGAATTCCACTTTTGGAATTTGAATTGCTTGTTCCAATACAGTGTCCATATTTCAACTGGAATGTGTGTGGTGTTCCTTGACTGGTTGATATTTTATAATTGTATCATAATTAATATTTTTGTGTTTGAAATTTTGCAAACACATTGACTCAGTCTGAGATTTATCTTGACTTTGTTAATAATATTGCTGTACATAATGTGTAAGGATGTTTATTTCACTGAACTATGTGATGTGTATGTGTAGTTCAAGAATTATTAATTTTAAATTTAAAAAGTATATATTTTCCCTTATTTCTATTTAAAATTATTTTCTTTTTTATATTTACATTTTAATATATTTAGAATTTTTGTGCTAATCTGTCATACATTCCAAATATATATGTATATGAAATTTATTAATGGTGATAGATATATAGGGTGATAGATCAGGCATAGTATTCAGGCTATATGTACATATATTCTCATTAGGAGAACTACTTCTTCTGGAACCATTTATTAAAAAGTTAACCTTTTTCTACTGACATCTAATGATATTTTTATAATATACCAAGCTCATACATATTTATTTCCTGTCTCTGATTTTTATTTCTTTGGTTTATTTTTTATTACTAGGCTGATAGAACACAACAAATTAGTACATAATTATAATATGTCATTGTCCACATGTGCATTTATTGCTTTTATCCTTCAAAATAATCTTGGATTCCTTGGTAAATTTACTCAGGTGGATTTGAGGAATAGTTTGCCAAGTAACCTCTTCGGTCTTTATAAAGAATTACGCTGTTATTCTAAATATGTGTGAAGGAAGCTGCCAACCTTAAAGTATTTCTTCTTATAACTGTAGAATAGTCTGTATTTCTTCAATGTATATTGTTACTTGCTATTGTGAATAGGATTACATAAAATTTCAATTTTTGATTATTTGTTTTTGTATAGAACTGATACAAAATTGCATTCCCTTATAGTTTATTTAGAAGCCCTATTGAATTCTCTTAAAATTTCTAATTCTGAATTCTAGATTTATTTTGATAGTCAATGTACATGATAACAAATTTGCAAATAATATCAATTTTGATTATTCCATGTAACTCAGTGTAAATTTTTTTTTTTCTCCAGATATGCTGCTAGTGAAGGAATCTAGTCCAGTTGAACAAATCATGACAATATTTTGGGGTTTCATTTTAAAAAGAAAATTTTTAGAATTTACCATTACTATTATAGGGCTTTTTGGAGATTTACTACAATACTATTAGTTGTGTGAAAAGTATAATAAATTGATGTAGAATACTATGAAATGCTTTTTGTACATTGAGGTGTTTCATGGCCTCTGCTTTCTAAATCTATTACATTAATGACTGCATCAATAATTATTCTAAAGTTAATAATTTTTGTATTTCTGAAATAAGCCCAAATTCTTCTTGATTTTTAACACTAAGAACTTTTTAATATTTTAATTTTTATTTACTCTATTGAATATAATGTTATCAAAATGTGATTTTGAACATTTTTTCTGATTCCTTAAAATTTTTAAAACTATTATCAGAAATAAAATTGCCTTTTCTTGAAACATGAGCATTAACCTCTTTAAAAATACTTAAAAATAGTTCATTTTTGGGGTTTTTTTTTTTTTGGAAGGTGGGTAGATTTTAACTGCTCACAATGAAAGTTTTTAAGTGTGTTCAGATTTCAATAAACTATATTATCAGTATTGCTAAGTCACATTTTCCTGGAGAAGTGCCCATATTTAAAGCCATCATGGGAAAGTATTCATTTTTTCTACAATATCTTTTTTCCCTATTGTTCACTATATGTCATTTTTCCCCCTAATATTTATTGGGACACTGTTTTTTTTCTCTTATTACTGTTATTTTTTAAAGATTTTATTTACTTGAGAGAGAAAGAGCACAAGCAGGGGAGAGGGGCAGAAGGAAAGGGAGAAGCAGATTTCAGGCTGGCTGAGCAGGGAGCCTGATGAGGGGCATGATCCCAGGGTCCTGGTATGACCTGAGCTGAAGGCAGATGCTTAACTGACTAAGCCACCCAGGAATTCCCTGTTTTTTTTTTATCTTAAATAGTGAGTTTAGTTTCTATCAGATCAGTGTGTTCTATGAAGGTGCTTTTTGCTTCATTGATCGTATTTTTGTTTTGTTTCCTTCTACTTCTTTTCTTATACTGTGTATGTCCTTATTTGGGTTTACAATAATTTACTTTATCTTCTTGAATTTTGTGCTCAAGTTGTTTATTTTTAATTTTTTATTTCCCCTTGTTTGAAATGATCTCTAGAATATCCACACTAATTATTATTTTCTTAGCTCTTCCACACAAGTTTTGATATTTAGTAATTTTATTATTATTTTTGTGTAAGAATTATCTAATTCCCATTGTATAACTTTAAACTTCAAATTAGTTTTGTCTTTCCTTTTTGAATTTAATATTTTTCAGTTTTTAAAAATTCTTTCTGTCACTATGTTTACATATATATGTATATATACATACAGGTGAACTAGAATTTTTCAATTTGTCAAATGTTTGTATACTTATTATTTTTGTTTGTTTGATACTACAGTATCAATTATGTTTAGAATGGAATAAAAATACTAATAGTGATTTTGGACATGATTTTTTTCAATTGATGACCATATATTTATAAGAAATTTTTATCTTTATTAAATATATTTATTTACTTATAATATCTTTGTTCAAAGACAGTTTTATTTTATAATGTTATATATCAAAGTTACACAAACTTCATTTTGACCTAAGTTTTCTAGGTATACATTTCTCTTCTTCCAATATTTTCAATCTCTATGAATATTATATTTATGAATTTCTCTTAAAGACTCTACTTCTATTTTTTTAAGATTTATTTATTTATTTATTTGACAGAGAGTGAGACAGCGAGAGAGGGAGCACAAATGGGGGAGTGGGAAAGGGAGAAGCAGGTTTCCCTCTGGGTAGGGAGGCCAACTCAGGGTTTGATCCCAGGACCCTGGGATCATGACTTGAGCCGAAGGCAGACCATTAATGACTGAGCCACCCAGGTGCCTCTCTACTTTTATTTTTTAAACATTTAACATTTTTGTTTTTAATCTTGTGTGTTAAATCTCTTATCATTTTATCAATAACTAGTATATTGTGACGTATTCTTTCATCTTTTGGTACTTTCTACTTACCACATTTCTTTCTATTATTTTTTTTTTCCTTATTTGGACCCCAAATCCTTTTTTATTGGATTTACAAAGTTAATTTTATTCCTTTGCTTCTCTTCTTGTGATTAGTCACTCCCATATCATTTTTTAATGTTCAGTGTTCTTTATAGATAACTCTCTCAATACTTAGAGCTGCACTTGATTTAACTAAATAAAAAAATTATTCAATACAATACACTCATGCTGAATAAGACAACTTTAGAATTGTTAAAACTAGAGAAGCCGATATTATTTTTTAATGGATGTTTACTTAGGCATGCACCTATGTTCACCAGCTTAGTGGCTCAGAACTGTTCTTAATATTTCACTACTTTTTTCCAGACTATATTATTTTACTCCTGGAGGATATCCTATAATTACAGTAGTTCTTTCACTTAAGTATCTGTCATTGGTTATTAATAATTATGTTGGTTAATTATGTTGGTAAATATTTCTTCGTTCAATGGTTATAGTCCCCCATTCTTTTTTCTTTGGACTTGTGTTTTTCTGTTGAGAAGGTTGATATCAATTGCAGTTTAACACTTAAAGATACTCTGTCTTTTCTCTGTGGTTATTTTTGAGTTCTTTTGACATTCCGTGCAGAATCTTTACAAAATGTCTAGTTATTTTTTTTTTATTCCATCCTGAACTTGTTGAACTTATTTTTTCAAACAACTGCATCTTCTGACATTTCTAGAGAGTTCCTGGCCAATTTCTGCTTAATTGTAGCATCTTTCGCATTATCTCAAGCCTTTCTTTAAGATCCTTATTTCTGATGTGCAATCTGTCTTTCACATTGCCATGTTTGTTTGTTTATTTTCTTTCTGTATAATATTATTTGTACATTCTTTAGATTTTTCTAACAATTTACAAGTTTCCTTTTATGTATCTTACTTATCTACTCTACATTTCTATGTCTATACATTAGATCTGAATTGCTTTTATACAGTGATTTTTTTGCCTTTTACTATGCATCCTGGGCCTGTGTTTTAAAATGGAGTATATAGGTTAATGTGGCTGCAAAATCTATGATTTTGAGTTCCTTCTTCATTCGGTGTTCATTAGTATTTCATTAGTATTTTTACTTGTTTCTTAAGATTCAGTATGCATTGAAAAGTTTGGGGACGCCTGGGTGGCTCAGACTGTTAAGTGTCTGCCTTCGGCTCAGGTCGTGATCCCAGGGTCCTGGGATCGAGTCCTGCATCGGGCTCCCTGCTCAGCAGAGAGTCTGCTTCTCCCTCTCCCTCTCCCCTTCCTTTTGCTCTCTCTCTCTCAAATGAATAAATAAAATATCCAAAAAAAAAATTAAAAAAAAAAGAAAAGTACTCAGTTTTATACAGCTTTTCTAAGTGTTTTCATGAGAAAAACTTTTTCCCTAACATTATATCTGAAGTTGCATGGTGTTTTTTCTTACCAATACAGGTGATATATTATTATAATGTTAGGAGATATATGTAATCACTAATGGAGTAAAATATATGCTTATTGGCTTTGTTAGTATATTTTAACTAACTTTTTTTTTTTATTTTAAGGGTGTTGGTGCACAGTACAAAATTATTACTATAAAATGTTGTCTTCAGGTGTGAGGAGGTTTTATGGGGTAAAAGAATAGATTGGAAGCTGTTTTGAACACCTAAAGTTAGTATATAGTAACAAATAATCAATTGAAGAAAGTAGGTTTAGATTTATTTTGAGAAAATTTAAAACAAAATTATTCAGGAGGAAATTAGAAAAGGTCAAATAATAAAATGGTGATTTTTGGTTTGTAGAAGAAAACAATACAAATGAAATCTGAAAACATCTAAATCAAACTTAATCCTCAGGCCATTTATAATACATTATAGAATCCTATTACAGACAAAAATAATAGCTAAATAGCAACGTGATTAATTCTTGTTCCGTAAGTGTACTCTTGTTTTCCACAGCTTGCAAAGATGTAAGATTGAAACATTCTTACTTACATATTGATAGACTATAAATTGTTTTCCAACTGGAGGCATTTGAGCTTCCTTTGGGACTTTTCCCAAGTGCTGATATAATTTTTAATGTACTGTATTTCTTTACCTTCATTTACTTATTGTTTTGTTCTTCCAAGCTATCTTTCTTAACTTGGTATTATATACATTCAAAAATGGAATTCCCATACTATAGTTCTACTACTTCTGTGAAACTATCTACTATACCAATAATATAATGCTTAAAATTGCATTATAAAATACAGGTTTTCTTTTATATCAGTATACTTATTTTCCTTCTTTTAGTTCTCTTATGTTTACTAAAAAATAATGAATCATTGGTTTGATTTTTTAAAAATACTCATTTTTTATTTCCTGTTTTGTTGACTTAAACATTAGAGTATTTACAAAGTATCTTATTACAATAAAAATATTAATATTTTCATAGTTACTGGAAGAATTAACACTAAAATAGAATTTCTGGGAATAATGTCAAAGTTTTGATTAATCACTATTAGCTGATACAATGATATCATTACTTAGAACATCACTCTTCCAAATAGGACAATTTTAAAACAGAATAAATTAGTAAAGGTTCAACATGCATACATTTATTACATCTATCAAAATGTGATCAACAAAATGAGCAAGATTAAACACTGGGATTTTGTAAAAGATTCTAACTAGAAATAGGTATTTCGTATTGATTTCCCTAATTTCTAACACTTTTTAAAAATTTTTAATCAAATGTATACAGTTTAAGGACTGCATTATATTTTTCTGTAGATGATCAGTTCAAGTATATGTCTTTAACATTTCATTGCATGGGTGTAACATCATATATTCTCACTTAATATATTTTCCTAGATGTTTCACTGGGAACAATGAATGTTTTCTTTCGAAGTTTGAAAGACTAGTAAATTTCAGTGACATGACTTTCTGGAAATCATAGAAAAAGGCATTTTAAATTTAAAAAATATAAAGATTTTATTTGTTCACTTGAGAGACAGAGAAAGAGCAAGACAGAGAGAGCATGAGCAGAGACAAAGGGAGAGGGAGAAGCAAACTCCCTGCTGAACAGGGAGCCCTATGCGGGACTCTCTCCCAGGACCCCAAGATCATCTCCTGAGCTGAGGGTAGACATTTAACTGACTGAGCGACCCAAGAACCCCAATTAAAACAAAATAAATATGAACGTCGGGAACTAAGATAATATTTCTCATAAGATCATTTTATTACAGATACATGCTAAACAATTTACTTAAAGAGCAAATGAATCATTATGTGTCATGGTTCTAATGCTTTCCTTTTCCATGTATCTTATGTACCTTTTAGTTTTTGTTTAATCACATCTCTGGTCTTCAATGAAAAGTCTGGATTCTAAACTTAATCCAAAGAGTTTGTATTCCTGGGAGCTTTACATAGATTTTCTGTCAGGAGGAAGTGAACCACTGGCCACAGGAGGCAAGCCTAAATTAGTATGTATCCTCAAGGCAAGCCTCCTGTTCTCCAACTTGCCTGGAGCCAGTGTAATTCTAGTGTCTCACTTAGTAGAACAAAATAACTACATTTCATTTTCAGGTGTCTGAATCACTTCAGGAGGGAGATGACTTCCTTTAATGCTTTTAACAGAAGGAAGTTCAGATAGAGATAACCATTTTTTTTTAAGCAAAGCCAAACTAACAAACAAAAACCAGCGTAATACTTTTGGCAAAGTAAATAATTTTTCTCATTCAGGAATCTTATGAGGCTGAATTTCAGAATTTTTTTTTTATTGTAACTGTTGGCCTATATATGTAATGGGAATGATCCAAAAATATTTATAGTATAACCTAGCCAAAAGTAAAAAATTAAAGCAAAGAATGTCACTAAGGTTTTAGGGATTTATTTTAATGCATGACCTCCAAATTTAAACACCAAACAAATTTGCTTGTTTCTAAATTTCTTTGCTTATGTCTTATGCATTAATTAAAATTTCTGTGGGAGATATGAATTATAAAAACAAATTAGCAGATGATCATTTTCTTACTAAAGCTAAATAAAGGGAAAAGGTGAAATCAAATTTAGGGTTAAAAGCCAATGATAATAATTTTCCTTTGTTTTTTAAAATGCGATGTTTTAAAGACTTATGTAACTCTTTTTGTATAACCCATTCTGTTATTTTTAGATTTGAGTAAGAAGTATAAAGTTCTCTTCTTTTACTGGTCTATTTGGAATAATGAGTCTTTTAAGTATGTGTGTTGAGTAAAATATCAAGTTTTGCAGGTGGATCAACAAAGGTGCAAACAATCTTGAAAATACTTAAGCAACACTAGAAAAAAATCAAAGTCCGCAGTCTCTGCATTGATGATAAGACTAAGCTCTTTCATTTTCACTCCATTTTCAGGCATACCATTCAAAGAGATATTGCCTTTATAAAAGCAGTAATAATCTGGGAAGTTTTCCAGATTCATTTATAAGAAAGCAAAGAGCTCAATTTGAGCTACATTTTGTAGGGCTCTTCATTCTTTCATTATGACCTGAATCTCTTACAAAGGCCTCTCTGTACTCTTTGTGTGGGGGGCAAAGGAGCCTTTATTGTGTGCATCCCTTTTTTGCTTTAAATGCATTATTCTGTATTGGGTATGTAGGAAACAATCCAAACCCTTCACATTGCACTGAGGAAATGCAAGATAGTAACTCAATTTCAGAACAATGTGCTTTGCTTTCTTTCAGATGGAATTGGTCAGTGTGTATTTGCTAGTTTCCAAACTTAGGTTTCCCTAACATTTCTAAAATTTACATTGTGAAATATACAACAGACATAGTAGAAAATTGTAGAATGTTTATATGTTCATTTGGGATCACAAATGTTACCACAGCTCAATTTAATTATAATTCTAGAGATAATTTTGGGTACTACCGTCGCTAATGTATTTTCATAACCACATTCGTGTTCCAAAGTTGTTGTGGTGGTTTTTTAATAAAACACTCTGTTTACTCTTTCACTGTAACTGTATTGTGGTGGTCAACTTGGCTATCAAGATTTATTGAACATTTCTGATTTGAAAGCAACCTATCCTTAAAAATCCTAAGTTGTAAAGGAGGATGTTAGTGCTGTTTTATCTCAGTTGTCCTGACACCATATTTTCTTGCTGAGGACCCTGGCCCTACCTACCTACCTGTACTAACTAACTTCTAACAAAAGCAAGTGATTTTATGCAAAGATTCTATTCTGGGTTTCCTGTTCATTGAACTAAAGATTTTTCAAGTAAGTTAGATCCATACAATATTATTTAATAGCATATACATATATGTATAATTATATATATGCATATATAAATATTATTATTAATATTGTATATTATATATACAAATAATAATCTAATTCAATTCTTATAATTAGCAATTTTTTAGTAGTTCTTCATATGCCATGTTGCTGTCCAGAATGCTGTTTGTGATAGTTCTGAGACAGGAAAGCCCATAAAAGACAGAAGTATCCCATAAAAACCTATTTTTTTTCCTTTTCCTGCTTCTATTCTTGCTAGGACCTGCACTCCTAGCCCACGTTACACATGCCTCAGAATGCAAATAATCTGTGTTCTCTTTGTAAGAGACAAGGAGGTAATGATTTCTATAGAATAGATTATATCTAAGGAAGGACAAGGTAAGAATGATCAGATGCAGCTCTCATATGCATATTCCAGACCAACAGAGCTAGAGAGGGGTCTTGAGGCCAAGACCCCTGGCAGTGAGGAATATCACTTGGACCCTCATCTTTGCTCTGACCAGTTCCTGGATATGTAAGGGGACATGTACACCAGACCATGATCCTCAATAAAAACCATCTGACCCCAAGTAAGGATGAACTCATGCTCCTTTCCTTTCTAAGTCTCTCAGATGCTCCATTTGTATCTGCTCTTTCTGTATCTTCAATAAACTCTACTCTCACTTCCTTCTGGCTCATGTTTGATACCCATCTTGCATGAAGCCAAGGACCCTCTTGGTTGGTCCTGTTGGTCCCCCTTTGGGTCCTCAGACCCAGTCTGCCTGCGTCAGTTTCAGATGAAAAGCCAGCCTTCAATAAAAAATGCAGGGTGAACAACTTGTCCGCATGAAGAATTGATCCATTTACTACTTTGTAATATTTCTCTTTACACATGATAGTTTTCTTTATTTTAAAGTCTGTTCTGTCTGAAATTAATGAAGTTACTCCAGCATATTTTGAGTGGCATTAGAATGGTATATCTATTACAATAATACCAAAAAGTAGGTACATAAATATCTAACAAAATATGTGCAGGATTTCTGTGGAGAAAAAAAATTATACTGACAAATATATGAAAAAGAATCTAAACACATGAAGAGTCATTTCATGTTCATAGATAGGACTCAATATTTTAAAGATGGCAATCATAACTAAATTGATTTATAGATCTAAAATAATCCTAGTGAAAATCCAAGCAAGCTGTATTTTAGATACACAAACTAATTCTAAACTTTGTATGGAAAAACAGGAGCTCCCAAGTAACTAAAAAATACCAAAAGAATAGAACATTTGAGAACTGATGGTACCCTATTTCTAGACTTAATTTAAATCTATTGTAATCAAAATATCATGATATTAAGGAAAGAATGCACACATCAATAAATGGAACAGATAGTAACTTATAAATGGAATCATGCCAATGTAGTAAACTGATCTTTGGCAAAGGAGTAAAGGAAATCCAATGGAGAAATGACTGTTTTTTTCAACAAATGATGCTAAAAACAAATTAGACCTCATAAGCCAAAAATCTTATCTGGAGACACATGAAAGATCTCACACTTTTCACAAAAAATAAACGAAATGCATTATAATATGAAATATAAAACAATACTATAAAACTCCAAGGAAAAACATAGGCAAAAAAATCTATGTGACTTTTGATTTGGTGATGTGTTTTTAGATATGAAACCAGTGTTACAATTTATTAAAGAGAAAATTAACTTGAGAATTTATTGAAATTGAATTTTTTGCTCTACTGTAAACCTCCTAAAACAATGAAAGGACTAGTCACTGACTGGGAGAAAAAAAATATATATACACATGATAATACACACACACACATATATCCTTGCTCTGTCAAATGAGTGAGACTAAAAGAAATGATGCCCTGATAGTAAGAACACAATTAGACCTGGGATCTTGGTTCAACTGCCATTTTCCTATAAGAGTACAGGAAATTTTGGTAATTCTTTGAAATTTGGTAATTCTCTGCTTAGAGAAATTGCTGATTCTGGGTCTAGGACGGGGTATGTACAAGGTAAGCTGGAACATCTTGAAATACTACAAAAGACAAAAACAAAACCCCAAACCCCCACACATTGATGGGATTGTCAAAAGAGTACAGGAGCCAACTGAGAGTTTTTCATGGTCAAATCTATAAAAATTTGGGCAATAAAGTAAATAAAATGATGTGGTCTTGTTTAATTTAAGATACATATCCATTACTCTACATTGATACAAATAAATGGCTGGATAAATTAATAATCCTGAGATGACAGAAAAATATCCCATGTAGAATTTTAAATAATTTATGTAGAGACTTGGCTTTTAAGGAATAGAATCATAATTCCTCACTCTCTTAAGTACAGACTATTCACAGCAATTCCAGTTCAAAGAACACTGTATAGACAGTAGGGGTGGGGGTTGAGAAGATTGACTTTACAGAGGAGAAAACTGACAAACATTGTCAGCTAGGTGCTGAACATCAATGGTGGTAAATCCTATGGTTAGTATAGGCCTTTGATTTCATGTGATGAGATTGACAGCTTGAGTCTGTTGTCTTTCTCCACAAAATCAATAACCCCAATCTAATGCAATCCTGAAAAAAAAATTAGGGAGTCCTAATTAGGAAGACATTCTACAAAATATTTGTTCAATGCTCCTTAAAACTGTAAATGTCATCAAAGCAAAGAAAGTCTGAAAGACTGCCATAGCCAAGGAGACATGATATATAAATGTAATGTAATTATTCTCAATGCAATCCTGGAACACAAAAAGGACATAGGCAAAAACTATAATATATGGACTTTAGTTAATAATAATAAACCAGTATTAGTTCATTAACTGTGACACATGTACCACAGTCCTGTAACTTGTAAATAATACACATAACTGTGTGTGGATATTTGGGAACTCTTTGTACCATCTTGTCAACTTTTCTATAAATCTAAAGTTGTTCTGCTAAAAAGTCTACATAATAAAAACTCATATAAAAATATTTTGATAATTTGAAAGGATAAGAAATTATCTGACCTTTGTTTAACCTAAGTTGTATTAAAACTAAAAAGAAAGTTATAAATTGGTGAACTCCCTTACCATCCTTTTTGTTTTTTCGAAAACAATTGAAGAAATTGAAATTGAAAGTTCAAAATTGAACTTTTCTTTAATATTTTTGCTCAGAAGTAGAACTTAAAACAGACCTAAAATTTTCATTATTAAAGTGTCTTATTTAACTAGTTTATCAGCCTGGGAAAACTCTCCAAAAGTGGTGACACCAAAAACATTTCACATCTAAAAACTATGTTGGATACCAAGTTTATCTAATAGCAGTATCTTAAGTTGTTCATTCTTGCATTTCTTAAATGTATTTAATAGACATTGAGCAATGGGAAAAATCAAATCACTAATGTGGCTGATATTCAAAGATGAGAAAGAAAACTATCAGGCCTCTAAACTTCCACAATACCAACAAAAATTTACTTACTTGGTAAGATAATAAGATTATGACAATATTTGCCCACTTCACTGTTTCATGTAAGAAAGTTTTGAAATATAAATGATACATGAACATAGAATAAATTCTGCTTAAGTAAATATTTTAATGACTTACTTGTTACTCATTGCAGTAAAGTGAGTGGGAATCACTTTTTTCTTTAAACACTGCCCTGTTAATGAAACAAAATAAAACATTTAAAATTTGTTTTGTAAGGTTCCTGTGCTTAATGGAAAGGCAAAGAAAGTGTGCATAATCAGTGTGTAATGCCTGGAGAAAAAAATAAAACATCAAATCTTTAAAGATTTCAGATCTTGATTAACCACTCAAAGTTAATGCAAGTTTTTGAACCCCTGCCCTTTACTAAAAATTAAAATACACACCCACATAGAAAGTATGTGCTCACTATAAATAGAAAATAATTTACAAGCTACTGAGAATAAGTGAATTTGAAAATGCAGTGTCTGATGAGTTTTGTAATAATCTTTTATGAAATTACTTATGTAGTACTCTTTAAATCATCCAGCCCATCTTCTAGTAAAAGGGTAACATAATATATGGAAACACTGTTTTTGGTATTTTGAAGCAACTGGTGAATGCATGGAAAGACCTCTGCTAGTTTTATCACTCTGAACCATAGGTATTTTATTGAGAATTAGAGCCGTCACAGTTCCTAGTTAAGTTTATAATATCTTAACTGTAAATAAATGTAAATGCTCTAAGTATTATAAGTCCGAAAGAGATTCTATCATTGTGGATATAATTAAGTTTTAAAAATAAACAATATGGATGGGAAATTTCTTATCCTCAATCACCTTACCTTTAACAGAAGACCAATTATTTCATAAAATATCTTCATTCAGCTCACTAGTATGGCATGTAAGTAAGTGGCAAAAAGATGCTTAGAAGAAAATACTATTCTCAAACTGGCATTTTTTTTTTAAGATTTTATTTATTTGAGAGAGAGGAGAGCAAGCAGGAACAGGGGGAAGGGAAGGAGCAGAGGCACATCCTCCACCTTGAGCAGGGAGCCCAAGTGGAGCTCAATCCTAGGAACCTGGGATCATGACTTGAGCTGAAGGCAGACACTTAATGTCTAAGCCACCCATGCAACCCTCAAACTGGCAATTTCTTTCATGAATCTCCCGAAACAGAAAAATACTAAAAAATAATGCTATTAATTTTATGATGGGTTTGTTGACTAATAATAATTGGGGGGTGCCTGGATGGCTCAGTGGGATAAGCCTTTGCCTTTGGCTCAGGTCATGATCTCAGGGTCCTGGTATCGAGCCCTGCATAGGGCTCTCTGCTCAGCAGGGAACCTGCTTCCCCCTCTCTCTCTGTCTGCCTCTCTGCCTACTTGTAATCTCTGTCTGTCAAATACATAAATAAAATATTTTTAAAAAAAAATTGGTATTAAATATGCATTTGTTTCCCCTAGTTTCTCTTAGTTTCTCAAATGAAAAACTTCATAGAACATTTTCATGAGCAGATTTGCATGAGTGAAGTTAGTGTTCTTATTTTTGGAATGTAAGCTCTGGAACTTCACTTCTAACAAACTAATTGGATCATCCTAGTTAATTTTTTTTATTTCTTTCCTTATTTAATTTATGAAACATGGAATACATGGCAGAAATTTCACACTAATACACATTAAACATGAAGAAATATCTTTCCTTGACAGGCAAGTTTGAGCAGCTGTTCTATTACTGAGAGTAAAAAAAAAAAAAAAACAACAAAGACAAAAATGAGAGAGAAGAAGAAAGGAAGAGATAAAAGAAGAAGAAAGAATGAGGTAAAGATAAGGAGAAAGAGACTTTGTGGAGAAGAGAGTCAGTATGAATTTCCCAAATAGAAATTTACATTGTGATGAAGCCTTTAAAACTATTAATATTTTTTTACAGATAGAAGATACCATTTGTAAGACATTTATTATAGAGAGATGTTACCGCTTGCAAGAAAGAGCTGAAACAACAAACACACACTATCATTGAGTTAATCCACCTAACTGATTCAAGTGATTTTTGGATTATATACTTTTACAAAAAGAAAATAAAATGAAATGAAGCAAATTAAGTATACCAAAATTAAAGCATAACAAATGATTCCTCAATAAAATATGATGAAAAAATTGTTATTCGTTTAATAGTTCTAAAAGTTTTTAAAAACTTGGGATCTTGATAAATACAAGTTTTAATGAAAGACCTGAGGTATTGATAAGCCAAAGAGGAGAGGTGAGCATTTATAAAATTACCTCTAGGAACTCAACTTCAAAAACATCTGAATTACTAAAACCATTACTCTTGTTGAAGATGAAATTACAAGGGAAAGGGAAGAGATTCAGTAGCTTGATAATAACCCAACATTTAAAATAACCTGCAGATAAACTTATATAAATATGTATATGAGTTTATAATGCTTATAAAGTTCAATTAAACACTGTGATTCTTTGTATCAGTGAGAATTCTTAAACACAAGTGGGGTGCGCTTATTGGTTGACATGAAACTTCTCATGAAAATAGAGTTCATATGTAACAGAAGGGATGCCTGGGGGGCTCAGTCAGCTAATCATCTGCCTTCAGCTCAGGTTATGATCCCAGGGTGGAGGGACTGAGTCCTGTGTTAGACTCCCTGCTCAAAAGGGAGCCTGCTTCTCCCTCTGCCTGCTGCTCCGCTGCTTGTGCTTTCTCTCTCTGACAAATAAATCAAAATCTTTAAAAAAAAAATAGGAAAGTTACAATAGTAAAATGTATCATCTATGAGAATTTCTGGTTATTAGTGGATTTTCTGTGAATGTATATGCTTGTTTGCTCATTCAAATTTTGTATTTTGTTCTTTATGTATCTGGAGAGCTTTGGTATATCTTCCAAAAAAGATCTTTGTAAACTTCATTTTAAATACTTTTAAATATTCCTTGTTTTCATTTCTTGTTTCTCTTATTTTTTTATTTTTTATTTTTATTTATTTATTTTTTTTAATAAATGTATAATGTATTATTAGCCCCAGGCATACAGGTCTGTGAATCACCAGGTTTACATACTTCACAGCACTCACCAAAGCACATACCTTACCCAATGTCCATAATCCTACCACCCTTTCCTGACCCCTCTCCTCCCAGCAACCCTCAGTTCGTTTTGTGAGTTTAAGAGTCTCTTATGGTTTGTCTCCCTCCCGATCCCATCTTGTTTCATTTATTCTTTTCCTACCCCCCAAACAAATCTTGCTATCTTCTCTAAAGCTGGAATGTTGTATTACAAGATTTCAGAAGCTAGGACCATCTTGTGGATGCCAGAACTATGGCAAGGGTTGCCCTGCTGAAAGGATGGTTTGGTGGAAGCTGGAATAATGGAGAAGTAGGAAGTAGGGCCAACTTACCATTAGGTTCAATAGGCATGGTGTGTGGGACTCACAGTCTTTTAGGCCCATGGAAATGGAATATATCTTATCTTGTCTTACATATATTGAATATAGGGATTATCTTATATTTTGTCATCTATCACCTGAAAGAGTTCAGGCACATTTACGAGTCTAATATTCTTTGATTTATGCAAGTCCACATAAATGTTTCTATCCAAGTCTTAACATTATATAGTTTCCAAATTAATATCTATATGCTAGTAAGCCTGAAGAAACTTGGAGTTATAAAATATACGTATATATGGGCTTTCTTATGACTATATAAATACAGTTCAAAGTAACAAGTAAAGGAATGTTATTTTGTTGAAAATATTTCACAGCAAAAAAATATTGTGTGATTTATAATTAGATAATAAACAGTACAAACAGTTTTGTGAACCTTTTTTCCCCCACTGGAAAGCAGAGTTATTTTAACACTTACTTTATAGGTTTATATTTTAGCAAAATAGCATGAGACTACATTTAATAAACAGACCATCCATCTAAACAGGAGAAATACTAGTTTTTATTTTGGAGGATGACAAAAATGTAGACATACTGCTTCAAGAGAACATAATAGCTCTATTTTCACATATAAGTATTGATGATTTATGCATTTACTTCTAAGACAAAGTTGTTGGGGCTTCTGGGTGGCTTAGATGGTTAGGTGTCTGCCTTCTTGTCAGGTCATGATCCCAGGGTCCTGGGATTAAGCTGCACATTGGGCTCTGGCTCTTAGGGGAATCTACCTCTCCCTTTGCTTCTCCCCCAACTCATGCTCTCTCTCTCTCTCAAATGAATAAATAAAATCTTAAAAAAAAAAAAAACAAAACAAATAAGAACCAGAACTGTCCTTGAAAAAATGAGAAAAAAAGACAAAGTTGTTAGGGATAAACTTATATGCATTCATTTGCATACTCCACATGGTCGCACTGTAACCCTGTTTGGTTAATATACAAAATTTTTAAATAAGTTCATGCTTTTTTGGTCACTTCAGAAGGTTTTATTTATTTTTATCTCAGATAATTATGATTTCTGAATGTTGAACTGTTACCAGCATGAGAGTCTGCTTTATGTCAATGAAGGACTTGATCCCTGGATTCCCCAGGAAAAGATTTACGTGGGGATCCACGCTAGAATAAAGACAGCCAGAAGAAAAGTAGTAAGCACAAAACAGTTTATTAAAGCAGAAGTACACACTCAAAGTGGGAGACAGGCAGGTTTCAAGAGGTGAAATCAGCCCTGGATTGTCTTGGGATTGGATATCTATTGTGTTTCTCTGGGCTTGGGAAGGCTGTGAGGTACAATGGGGTAGTGCCTTTTGGCACTCATCATTATTAGTCACTCGGGTAACTCCTCCTCCAGGTGGGGAGGGGACATTTTTGACCCTAGAAGGTTTGTACTGGAACTGTTTTGGCAGCCTTTCTGCATGGGCTGATGAGGGCTACAACCACTGTGCAAATGTATTATAATGAGTCTAGTGATTACCCTGGGGCAGAGGTGAAAAATGAGAACATAGGCTCTGCATCTGTGGTTCTTAATCTGTTAGCCCCAAGATTTTAGAAGGCACAAGGTCAGGGTGTTGTAAACTCGGACTTCTAATGTGTAACCTATTTATCACATGTGCTTGCCTCCAGCAAATGTCTCTATCATTCCCTTCAAGTAGTATCTATATCCCCTTCAAGGAGTTGGGAACTCTGCCTCCGCATGTTTCTTCCATGCTCATGTCTCTCTTCTACTTAATAGCTTCTGTCCACCATTGAAATTCCAATGTTAATAGCTCTACCCATTTTTGATAGCTGTTATATAATACTTCTACAAAGTCTTACAGTATTTCTATTTTTTTTTTAAAGATTTAATTTTTAAGTACCCTCTGCACCCAAAGTAAGGCTTGAGCTCACAACCCTGAGAAGAGTTGCTCACTCTACCAACTAACCCAGCCAGCAGCCCCACTTACAGTATTACTTATTGGAATAAATAAAACATGCTTTTGACTTAAAAAATTAAAATATTCTGAAAGTTAGCCAATTATGTGTGTACTTCTCCCATAGCAATTTCCATTCCAATGGTTCTCAAAGGGTAGTTTATAGAAATGTGGTGATCTGTAAGACTCTTTCAGGGGGTTCATGGTGTCAAATATGTTTATGTTATTGGTAAGATGTCGTTTACCTTTTTTCGTCTGTTGAAAACCATGGGTAAAATTACAGGCAATTTAGCACAAATAAAAGCAGTAAAAATAAGCTGTACTTAGTTGTACTCATTTAGTTCTGTTCCACTAAGTGCTTGACTTAATAAAAATATGTCACTTAGGATGTCCTTGAGGTATAAGTAGAAAATTTTAATTTTATCAAGTATTGACCATTTCCTCTTCATCTTTTTAATGTTTATTATAGTAAAATGACAAGTATGCATACCACTACTATTGCACTTTTAAATGGGTTTGTTTTGTTAGGAAAAAATATTTGTGGGCTTAGTTACAAAGTGAACTAAGCAATTTTTTTTCAAAGAATATGTTTTTATGTAAAAATTTGAACTGTCTTAAAAAAATTTATTTTATAGAGGAGGGAAATTAATGTATGCCAATGTGAGCCTTCCAGGTTCCCACTACTTAAATTCTATAGTGGGATTGACAATGATATTAATAAAGAGGATTTTTAAATATTATATATGGAAATGTGTCAAAATTTAAAAGATTTTTATCACTCAATAGAAATAATAATTTCTAAATGAACAATGTGTGTTTTACAAAACTATCATAAGACAGCCATTCAAAGTATAATTCAATTGGTGTTAAGAATTGGTGCACATAACTTCATGAAGGATATTGATCTTTAGTTTTCTTTTTTTTTTTTTTTTTTTTTTTAAAGATTTTATTTATTAATTTGACAGAGAGAAATCACAAGTAGACGGAGAGGCAGCCAGAGAGAGAGAGAGAGGGAAGCAGGCTCTCCGCTGAGCAGAGAGCCCGATGCGGGACTCGATCCCAGGACTCTGAGATCATGACCTGAGCCGAAGGCAGCGGCTTAACCCACTGAGCCACCCAGGCGCCCCTTTAGTTTTCTTTTCATATAATTTATTTGGCTATTTTTTAGATCAAGGTATATTGTCCTTATAGGATTAATTGGGAAGTGTGCCTTTCTCTTCAATTTTCTGAAAGATTTTATGTAGAATAAGTATAATTTTCTTTAATTGTTTCTAAAAATTCATCAGAAAACCACTGGGGTTTACTTTTGGCAAAGGTTTTTAATTAGAAATTCAGACTATTCTGACAATTGTTTCCTTAATTTAGCATTGGTAATTTGTAAATTTAAATTTGTAAATTTAAAGAGATTTGTCTGTTTACCTATGTTGCTGAAATAACTAGAATATACTTGTTAATAACATTTTTTAATTATCTATTTAGTATCTGTAGAATTCAACAATTTCCCTAATTCCTGGTATTGGAATTTATGTCTTTTATTTCCTGGATCAAACTGGATAGTTTTATCAATTTATCATTTCATTGATCTTCTTAAAAAATAATTTTGGTTTTATTGATTTTCTCTTTTTTTTTTTCCAGTTCTCTGCTTTGATTATTTCTGCTTTTATTCACTATTTTTATTTACTATTTTTTTCTTCTCCTTACTTTGATTTTAATCTTCTCTTCTTTTTCTGGTTTTTTAATGATAGATACCAGGCAACTGATGTTAGAATTTTCTTCCGTTTTTAATATTGGTAGTTAATACTACAAATTTCTCTCCATGTACTATACTAGCTATATCCCCAAGACTTTAATATGCTGTGTTTTTGTTTTCATTTTCAGAATTCTTTCTGATTTCTTGTTTAACTCATGAATTGTTTAAAAGTGTGTTTTCATTTGTGATATTTTGGGGTCTGTTTCTTTTCTGTTTTTTATTACTATGTTCAGTTAGACAACTGTATTCTACACAATCTCAAAAATACTTAAAAGAATATAAAAAAACCACCAACTAACAAGTTATGAATTATAATGTCTTACATCCCATCAAAACTCAAAAGGTATGCAAAGCAAGAAATCAATCAACAGAAATGGATCCAGACCATGTCAATGCAGGTGGTAGAGACAGACCCCAAGCATGTTGATGTCAATAGTCTGGGTCTGTTTCTGTTGATTGAAATCCTAAAGATTTCTTTTTTGCTTTGCATTCCTTTTGAGTTTTGATAGGATGTTAGGCTTTATAATTCATAACTTGTTAGATGGTGGCTATTTTTATATTCTTATAAGTATTTTTGAGATTGTGTGAGTTATAATTAAGTTACTTAGAAACTGTTCAATCTTATCAAGACTTGCTTTTACTTTTTGTTAGATTGGATCAGAACATCTTTCATTCTAGAGTCAATATTCCCTCATTACCTAGGCAATAGCATATTGAGTACTTTAACCAATGCCCCATGCGTTAAAAGGTTTTTCCACTGGCTGGTGTGCATACTGGGCCTTGTGTGTGCTCCGGAGATTTTTCTGCCTACCTGTTTCTGGTGAATCATTCACAGGCTCAGGAATCATCCTCACATGAATTTTCTCATCAGTATTCCGTAAAGATTCAAGGGAACCTATGGCAAATTTCTGGAACTCTTTCCCTGTGTAACTTTCTTTTCTTTGGTACTCTGCCTTATGAATTCTAGCTACCATGGCCTCCACCAGTTCTTAAATTTGTCTCCTTAACTGAGTATGACTGGTAGACTTCATTTTGAGTTTCTCTTTCCTATGGATGGGAACCAGGAAAGTGTCCTCAACCCTATGTGCAAACATAGGGTTGCTTATTTGTTTCAATCGCTCAGTGATTACTGTTTTCTGTAGCCTCTTTACAAATGCTTGAAACTTACTTCATATTGAACTTCTGATTTAAATGAAGCAGAATACAGAAAGTTTATTGATGTGATATCATATTGCACTTGGCAACTAATCCTCTAAAAAATGAAAGGAAAACCTGCTTGTCCCTTGTTTGTGTATTAGCAAGAAAAATACCATCCCACTTGTCCAGTGTGTATTTGAACAAAGAATATTCACAATTGGGTGAAAAGCCTTTTGGAATGCCACTACCTTTTAAGTAAAAGGCCATATTTCTTCCTATACTTCAACCAAAACAGCATATCAACAGATTGAATACAAAGACAGAAAAAATAATTTAGATTTCTATCAAGCCAGACATTTTTTAAAATGGAAAAATGTAAAATGCTTCCACTCATCACTATTCTGGAAGAAAATATATTTTTTAATCTTTCAGTATTGTCAATATAATGGGCTTATTTTTTAGTGTTCATAGGAGTTCATAAAAAATATTTTCATTTTTAATATGGTAGATATTAATACTTATAAGCCAAATAAAATTTCTTTAGTTTTTCCAAGTAAAGAAATTAAATATTACTATAATGAAGATTTTGAGAATTCATCATCTATTTCATTTCCTTAGATTTAATTATTATAATTTTTACTCATTTGAAGCAAACAAATGACAATTTTTTGTATGCTATTTTTTGTTCTTAGTGTAAATGTATTAAACATTATGTTAAACTAAATATTTTTATGTGAAAATTGAGTGACCCTCTGTTTGAAGATATTTGTCCATGTTTTTTTGTCAGTGATTCAATGAAAAGACTGAAAACTACATAAGACAAAAACATTTATGTAATTTCTCCAGCAGCTTCTTTTCAATTAGGACAAGTGCCATGAGATAGAGGGTGTGGTGAGATGCTTGTAAAAGGAATACTATGCTTTCATACCTACCCTGAAAAACTCAAGATTCTACTTAGATTTGAGTTGCTACTTATAAAGATCTCTACATGCCATCCAACTATACTATCGTCTATCTGTTTCTGAGATTTATACTGAAGTATCATATAGAAAAATCCACTCACAGAAAAATGCTCAAGGGTCGGCCAAATCCCTATACTTCTTAAAAGATCTGGCAAGAGAATATGGAACCCAGGATTCTATTTGCATTCCCAGGAGCATTGCAATTTATCACTCCCTTAGCTGTACTTCTTCAGAGGAGAAATATATAAATTTCACCTTGTAGGAATTAGCTGAGCTGCCTTTGTGCATTTGTAATATGTGCATGTATTCTGACTTTACTATTTTATTAGTGTGAATCATGAATCAGTTCTTTACTTTATTTCTTAGTCTCCTACATCTTCCACTCAAAAAAGACCTTTAAAAGTCACCTAAAAAAGGCTGTGGGTCCCTTGAGACTAGTAAATCTCTACGCCTTATTTGATTTGTTACAATGTTAAAAATCTTTTCCTGACAAGCCTAAAGCTCTACATAGGAAATTTTTGTCCTTTTTTAAAGGTCTTCCTTCAGGATGAGGATTTAGATTGTATTTAATTTAAAATCTAGCAAAACCTGACACCATCTAAGATTAAAAGAAAAATTGATTAGCTTAATATTAAATTTCTATAATGTATTTGCATATGATAAAATCATTTGTAATCTGTATCTTTGGTAAAAACTATCTTAATTTATTACCTTTATAAAAATAATTATAGTTATTATTCTTCTTTTCCTTGCTGTTACAATCTTAGAAAATTACACAAAGATACTGTTTGATAAATGCCTGTTAAATGAATTTAAAAGTATTTCTTGCAATGGAAATATAAATATATGACTGTAGAAATGTAAATCAACTTAAACAATAATGTTTAATCCCCTAAATATAAGTTAGTATATCTATGGTAAGTGATGTAGAAGAAAATATAAAGAATTGATAACTTAGTAAATTTTGTCTTTAGTTTTTAGGTATCATATGGAAATTTATCTTTGTATATAAGTTTGTGTGTGTGTGTGTGTAGATAGATATATATCTGTTTACCTCAACTCACTTAATTATAAGTTTCCTTTAAAAAAAAGGGGGGGGGCACTTGGGTGGCTCAGTGCGGTAAGCCTCTCCCTCCGGCTTAGGTCATGATCTCAGGGTCCTGGGATCTAGTCCTGCATCAGGCTCTCTGCTCAGCAGGGAGCCTGCTTCCCCCACTCCCTGCCTGCTGCTCTGCCTATTTGTGATCTCTCTTTCTCTGTCAAATAAATAAAATCTTTCAAAAAATAAATAAATAAGTAAATAAATAAGTTTCCTGAGAAAATGACAAGGATTAAGTATTAAAACACTTGTATCTTTTATGTCATTAAACAAAGTATACTGTAAATAATAGATTACTGTTTGATTGTAAGGCTGATAAACTTATTAATATACTTTAATTTTATTTAAATTTCCGAAATATAAAATTGACGATTTACCTAAGCCAGGTAAATAAAATAAAACTCAACATACAAACACATAAGATGAATATAAAAAAACCCCAAAGACCCAGAAAGAGTCTTAAATTACATACCACTGATCAGATTTTCAACAAAGAAAATTAGACTAGCTGATGATTTCATATTAGCAAAACCAGAAATACCCCCAAAATTGGAATATCTATCAAGTACTGAGAAAAAATTATTTGTCAACCTGAATGAAGTTACCATTATATTCGTAAGTCAATCCAGACCAATTTCCTTCCTCCTCCTTCCTTATACAGAGGAAATTGTTATCCTAACCTAAGTACTTGTGATAACCAAGTGTATATCTGTGCTATATTATATATGTATGTAGCCATAAAATGGTTTGTTAGCTTGTGCTTATATCCTTTTGCATGTTTTATTATTTATTAATAAAATCTACCTCACCTATATCTATGTAAGGGCCTGTTTAGAAAGAGTGATTCCATCTCGGTTAAACAGTGATTTTGTTGTTTAAACAGTGATTTTGTTGTTGTAAAACTTAAACTGACCCTGGTCCCCACCCCCCCCACCACCCCCGTCAGGGGAACTTACTTAAAAACAGGGCCCAGAATACAAGGATGAGTCAGGCCAGGTGGAGACATCTAATCAGTAAAACGCACATAATATCTCCCTAACTACCAAAGAATGTGGACCCCACCTTTTGGGCACCTTTTGGGCGCCAATTCTGACCAAGCTGATAGGCTAGTTCAAATAGCTACTATAGGGTGAATTGTAATTCAATTCGCCACCTGTGTGTGACCTAGCATGACTATGCACCCTTCTCTGTGTGTTATAATCTCATTGGCCACCTGTGTGTGGCCAGGCTCAACCACATGGCCTTTGGTTTATAAAAGTTAGTCTGTGAGGCTGGGAGGGGTTCGCTCTCTGTTAGAGGCAGCCCTGACCGGAGGTTTGATTCTCAGTGCTGGTGCGAAATAAAGCTTTGCTTGACCTTTGCTTTGTATCAGTTTCGCTCCTTTGATAAGGGACCCTAACATATTAATATTTAATATTTATATGTTAATACAGTAACTTGTTCTACATACATTAATATCAATAAAGTTTTATAAATTTTATAATTTTATTTGTGTTTCTCTTCTCTTTGACCAATCTTCACAGATTACTTATTTTATACATTCTTGCTTGGGGTTAAGTCAGTTGAACTGCAACTTGTTCTTGTTTACTAATTTAGGCATTTTTTAAAATTTTTGCTTGCAATTATTTTGAGTATACTTGGTTGATCTTTTTCAAAATTCCCTATGTCAGTGTTTTTTTTTTTACTTCTCTTTCTCTTGAGATATGTATAGATGTAATATAATTTCCATTCAATATTGTTTACTGGCATCACACAAAATGACAGTTTTCTTTTTTTTAGCAGTGCCTAAAACTTAAAATGTGTTTAAGGTGTTGTAATAATAAAATAAATTGCTCTTTCTATTCCCAGTAGATGCAAAAGAAGTGTGAGACTCCCCAGAAAGGGAGGTAGGAAAGGAATTTTCTACAATTCCATGAAAATATGTTTATCATTTATTCTTGAATACTATTTTAGCAGTTACTTTCCTTCAGCATTTATTTTATTTTACTTTTTATTATGTTTGGTTAGCTACTATATAGTACATCATTAGCTTTTGATGTACTGTTCCACGATTCATTAGTTGTGTATAACACCCAGTGCTCATCAGCACTCCTGCCCTCTTTAATACTCATCAACTGGCTATCCCATTCCCTTATACCCCTCTCTTCTGAAACCCTCAGTTTGTTTCCCAGAATCCAAAGTCTTTCATGGTTTGTTCCTTCAGCATTTTAAAGGCAGAGTTACATTGTCTTCTGACATACATTAGTGCTTCCAGATGTCAGTTAGTTGTCTGTTGTTCATCCTTGTAGAAAATTTATTTTGTTTTCCTCTCTCTGTTTTTAAGAACTTTTCTTTTCTCGTTATGTACTGGGAAAGACCTAGTTGTCAGGTGTGTTAATTGTTCAAGGAAAAAAAAAATATCCCAACGAGTACCAGAGCAGACATAAACTTTCTTCTTGACAATGGTTTGTGGATGGAGTTTTGCTCTCTCTCTCTCTTTTTTTTTTAAGATTTTATTTATTTATTTGACAGACAGAGATCACAAGTAGGCAGAGAGGCAGGCAGAAAGAGAGAGAGGGGGAAGCAGGCTTCCCCCTCTCCCCGAGCAGAAAGCCCAATGCCAGGCTCCATCCCAGGACCCTGGGATCATGACCTGAGCTGAAGGCAGAGGCTTTAATCCACTAAGCCACCCAGGCACCCCGAGTTTTGCTCTCCTTTTACTCTCTTTTCACTGAGATTATATTCCTTTGAGTATAACTGACCTTATGCAGGTGTCTCATTTCTAACTCTTTCCAAGATTCCAAGGTCCTATCTTTAGTTTCTCTATAGGCAAAGTTATGGATCCTCTGGCCATTAGTGGTTAGCAGCTACATGTGTGAGCCCCACCTAGGCTCTCAAGTATCTTTTCATTCTTGGTGCCTGAGCAGTTGTTTTTTCTTTAATGGAAGGTCAGCCAGGAATTAAGAGTGTCTTGATGGTTATGATTTGTATTGCTCTCATTTGTATGATAGGCATCTCTCCATATTTTTAGTGGAAAAGGTTTTTTCTAACCTGGTTCTCCATTTTACCAAAGCCATGAATGTGTTTTCCAGCAAACTAAGGTATGTGTGAAAGAAACTTCTTAAAACTTGAAAGTCTCTTACATAAAATCAGTACACTCTCCTTTATGGAAATGCTCTCCTCATTGCTTTGTATCTGTGGACCAAACGGGAGCTGTTGTGCTTATACATTATTCCATCTCCCTGGTCTGCGTGTCTGTAACTAGTGCCAAGTTAATCACTCTACACATCTTTCTTTCATTCATTTTCTTTTTTTTAAAGATATTATTTATTTATTTGAGAGGAAGCATGAACAGTGGGAGGGGCAAAGGGAGAATAAGGACTCTGGGATCATGGAACGGAGCTGAAGGCAGAGGCTTAACCAACTGAGCCACACAAGCGGTCCTATTTATTTACTTTCTACACATCTTTTAAAATGCAACACGTGGTAATATACTCTTATCTCACTAATTTAAAACTGTGATGTCACTAAATGGTCCACCTGATGCGTATTGTTTTAACCTTGTGGAAAAACAAATTTGAGGGATAAAATCAAACTGCAAAAAGAAGTGGAAATGAAAAATGGAACAAAATCCTGGTGTTCAAGTGCTTGATTCCAGTCACTTCCAACACTAACCATATCCCAGTTCTTCCTGCAGTTGATGTTTTTGAACTAATATATTTCTTATTTGCCTCTTAGTTAGATTTACCTGTCTGTCCCTTGCAACCAAAACAACTATTAATACAAAGTAAAGATAAGGTCTCTGTAACTGGATAAAAACACTGTTGAGGGTGCCTGGGTGGTTCAGTTGGTTGAGCAGCTGCCTTTGGCTCAGGTCATGATCCTGGACTTCCAGGATCGAGTCCCGCATCGGGCTCCCAGCTCCTTGGGGAGTCTGCTTCTCCCTCTGACCTTCTCCTCGCTCATGCTCTCTCTCACTCATTCTCTCTAAAAAAAAAAAAAAAAAAAAAAAAAAAAACCACTGTTGACATTCTTTATTGCATTTTACAGACTCCATGACTTATAGACACATTTTTTTCTCTCTATTCTGATTAGCAATGCTATATATGTAATTCTACTAATAAACACATAATTTTTAAGTTCACCACCCTCTTTTCCTTCCAATCAGTCCTTCATATTGTAACTACATGTGCCTAAAAAAAGCTTAAATCCAATCATACAATTTCTCAAATGGCTTTTCTCTAAGGAAAGAATTATAAGAGAAGGAAAAAAGAAAAGAAAAGAAAAGAAAGTCAAACTACCTTGGTATCACATTCAAAATCTCAAAAATATGTAACTAACCAGCCCATTGGACTTTAATTATCACTTAAATTAGACATCATCTCTTGAAACATGTGATTTTCTTTGTTCAAGTGATTTCTTCTACTCCTTCATTAACTAAAATTATGTCTACATTTCACTCAAATACGTTTTCCTCTGTGTTTTTTTTAAAGTTGATACTGTAATTAATCCCATTTCTTTGGCCCTGTACCTATTTGATTTTATGTTACTGGACTAATGAGAATATTACTAATATTTTTGTTAATCATTTACATTCCTTCATTTCTATACAGATGATAAGATTTTTGATGGCTCAAACATTGTCAGATACATTTTCACAAATACCAGATATATAAATTTAAATGTTTTTGGTTGGGATTAATATCCAATTATTTTACTGATTTATGCTGGTACTACATCCAATTCAGGTTGTCTTTTGTAATTTGCATTATAATCCAGTTTGACTTCCCTTTAGCTCTGGCTTTAGGAAACATTTTACTTATATACCATACAAAATAAAATGAAACCTATAGAAAAATTTGGAAGTTTGAAATGCAATTTTTAAAGTATCACTTAATAGCCTAACAGTTTATGGTTCAAAATGTCATCCCTTTAGAAAAAGATGTGAGATATAAGGAATTTCAGGCTTTACAAAAAAAAAAAAAAAGTCAACTTCGCGGAGGAGCAACTGAAAGGTAGATAACCAATAGAATAAATTAAAATGCTGTGAATGAACAAAATAAAGCATTTTAGGTTAAAAAATTAAAATTCAGACTCAAAATTATATTGGTTTTAGAAGTACTGTAAATCCGTAACTATGCATAAAAGAAGACACTAACTTTTATATCATTCATTTTAACTGCCTACTGAACCAGAAGCTTGTGTTAGATTACAAAGAAACAGTCTGACACTGTTTAAACAACAAGCCCCTCCTCAAAAGTGCATTCTGAGGGGAATTCTGTGAAGTACTACTGAATGCTCAATTTAAATCATGGAGTAGTCTTGAAATTGGGCTAGCAGCTGTATGAAACACAGATGAAGAGACATGTAAGCGCTCACCATTGGAAACTAGTATGTCAATTTTATCACAATAAAATTAATTAATTAAGAAAAATAAAATACAGTTGGGACTATCAGAGAGGTGTATGCACATATATGTGGTTGTATATGTTTGTAACTAAATTTTTCACAAAATTGTTAGGAATAAAAAATTTAAGTGGATAAAATTGAATATACACAATATTGCTAGATAACATTTTCCTAATGACTTTTTTAGTTAAACACATAGAAAGCAGCTACTTTTTTTTTTTTTTTTTAACAACAAATAGCTTTTGGTCTTCTTTTATAGGACACTGGTGACTACATTTTGGACATATAACTTCACTAAAAGACAGATTAGACTATTCTACATACATCAAACTAAAAATTTAAGATTGAATACACTTACTTGTGTAATGCATGGTAACAACCTAATAATCAATAATTCCCATTATGTCTATCAGTGTTACAGTAAGATGCTTAAAATTGTCAGAAGTTATACATATATCTCTGTTCTTTATTGCTCAGAGGTCATATTTTATCAAGTATTATGGAAATTTGCTGGGCAATAATAAATGACATTATGAATTAAATACCATAGAGTCAACTGACAATATCCAATTTATGTTCCAAAGGATTATTTTTTTATGAATTGATCACTCAGATTTTACTTTTTATTTATTTTTTAATTTAATTTAATTTTTTTTCAGTGTTCTAAAATTCATTGTTTGTGCACCACACCCAGTGCTCCATGCAATACGTGTCCTCCACAATACCCACCAAAGGATTATTTTTAATACGTTTTTCAAAACTTGGGTGCAATGGGGGTGCCTAGTTGGCTCAGTTGATTGAGCATCCAACTCTTGATTTTGGCTGGGGTCATGATTTTGGAGTCCTGGGATTGAGCCCTGCACCAGGCTCTCTGGTCAGTGAGGAGTCCACTTAGAGACTCTCTTTCTCCCTCTCCCTCTGCCCCTCCTCCTGCTCTCTCTCTCTCTGTAAAGTAAAATAAATCATAAAAAAAAATCAAACAAAAAAACTCCCTTGGATACAGTGTATTTTTACATGCTGGTAACATTATAAAATAGAATGATTCATATATATATAATCTAACGATCTAATATAATCTGTTTATATATATTAATAAATAGATGATTGATTTAATTTTCAAGTCTGATGTAAAATATCACCTAATCTTCACTAAAAAGAAAATTTATGTGTAAATAGAAAAAGACAAACTTAATCGCAGTGATAACTTCAAGGAAGGAGGAACACGACTCCATCATATAATGTTATAAGTCAAATCCCTTTACTAAGTTCTATCTCTCAGTGTCCTCCCTTTCCTAACAGTGTCTGCCATTTATCCATTCAGTCAGCATATATAAATCACATACTGTGTGCTAGCAGTGAATGCTCAAGACACAGAAGTAAAAAGGCTAAAGATGATGCTACATTTATGCGGAGCATAAAAAAAGTGTAAGTACATAACATATGTAAAAAAAAGTTTAAGTACATAACATATATAAAAATACCTAAATAAATATATTCAGGCTATGATAAAATATGTAATGATAGTAAAATCATGTATTTGTATCTAGAATGACTTAAGTTGGCTTTTCAGATTGTATGATCAGGAAAATGAGATTGTATTTTAATCTGAGTGCAGAGGACCATTGGAGGTCTTATTTATTTATTTATTTATTTATTTGAATTTTTATTTATTTATTTGTCAAAGATCACAAGTAGGCAGAGAGGCAGGCAGAGAGAGAGAGGAAGGGAAGCAGGCTCCCTGGTGAGCAGAGAGCCCGATGCGGGGCTCGATCCCTGGACCCTGGGATCATTACCTGAGCCGAAGGCCGAGGCCCCAACCCACTGAGCCACCCAGGCGCCCCCCATTGGAGGTTTTAAAGTAGAGAATCACATGATGTAATTTATGTTGTTAAAAGAATACTGATTGCTAAGCGCAGGATACATTGTGGGGGCCAGAACATAAATAGGTAGATCATGTAGGAGGCCGTAGCAAGTAGGACCAGCATGGAAGCAGTAAAGGTGGCTAAAAGTGTACTAACCTGTCTGAAGTATCCTCCTTGCTAGAAACTTTTCCCCTGCCTGATGATTGGCTTTCAGAAAAATCCCCTAAAAGGAAAAGAGGGGACTTTGATGGTGTCATGTACTTTAAATGAGAAGAGATATTGTTAAGAGAGGAGTCCTATTTGTAAGTAGGCTTTACTTTTCCTCAGTTTTATGTTTCCACTGTTTAGGAAAAATATTAATATGATTTCTTTACAAATGAGAATAATGAATGGGATTACAGGAATGATGGAAATATGTAATGTTATTTCCATAGACAATTTTGAAAGGAAAGAATTTAACTTAATAAAGATTACGACATAAGATGAAGCCTTCAACTCTCATATAAGTTTCCATTATTTGGATCAGTTAATTTACAGAGAGATGGAACATAACACAATTCAAAATGATCAGCCCTTCAACTCAGTTTTTAATTCGTATACTGACATATACTGGGCAACAAAGTAAGTCCACTACATTTAAAAATATTCTAGTTATATATAAAGTCTGTTCGTAACTACAGTGGTGTTAAATTAGAAATTAATAATAGAGATGTCTGTAAAAAAAAGTCCTGAAATATTTGGAAACTAAATAACAAGTTGCCTGGTTTGTAGAGACCTCTAACAGGAGGTCAGTAGACTGCCTGTCCCCTAACATTTGAGGGCACTCCCTCATATGGCTGAAACATCCTTCATGAGTTCTCCTAACCTGAGCCGAAATTTATGGCACATTGCATTCTTGTGCTGCTCTTTAAAGAGAGTAACCGTTGCTGACTACCTTTTTATTTAATGATCTAGATGTATAGAAAGAAAACTCTCTCATTATGTTTTCCCCAAAAGGACACTCTGTAGAACTTCTGTGATGCCTTAGTTAGAGCTATTCTGTTTTTCCTTCTCCATTTAATTGTACCTATCTCTGTTCTTTTTTGCTTAACTCATTATAATATTAATATAAATAAAGCAGTGTCTGCTCCTTTTTGGTACTTAATCATTTAGAAACTGAAATCTGAATACCCTTTACTCAGTACAGTTTCATACTTATTAAGTGCTATTATACAATTCACTTAAACTCTGGTAACATGCAGTGACATACTCTGTTGTTGAAACTGTCTATTGATGACATACAGAAGAGGTCCTCAGAGACTTCACAACAGTACGTCTTTCACATTATTTTCTGCATCTCTTTATGGTAAGACATCTACCATTTTTAAAAAGATTTATTTACTTATTTGAGAGAGAGAGCATAAGAGCACAAGCAGAGGGAAGGGCAAAGGGAGAAGGAGACAATCAGACTCACTGCTGAGTGGGGAGCCCAAGGCAGGGCTCTATCCCAGGACCCTGGGATCATGACCTGAGCTGAAATCAAGAGTTGGACGCTTAACCAGCTGAGCTATCCAAGCACCCCAAAACGTCTGCCATTTTAAATCTTCAATTCCAAATCAGTCCCTGGTACTTCTTGAAGGTAGTCTCAGCAATTATTTTCAGTATAGGTTCTACTCTGAAATGCCCCAACATATGAGACTCCCCTATTTCAGAGTCAGTGTCCACTAAGAAAAGATTTTGACCTGTAATATATCCATGCATATCTTTTTGATTTTGGTTTACATAATAACTCGAAGAGCATTCCACTGGCTGCTATATTAAGGAAATCCCAGAGCATATACACTCTTAAAAGTTTATAGATTATCAGTGGTATTTGCATTCTGTCTAAAAAGAAAAGGTTGAAAAAGCAATTTCAATCTCAAAATAATTTTCAATAATTACCTCTAAATATGAAGTGATGTTAGGAAATCAGTCTTGTATTAATATCTTATACTGTTTCTTTAAAAAACAGGCATAGGGAAGATGCACACAGGATTGCTTTAATTATTTAGATAATTATTGGGCTCAAGATACAGACTGTGCTACACATAAACTCATAACCACTTCAAATCTATCCACCAAATGCAATTCAGAGTGGCATTTCAGGTGACTCTCATCTTTGATGGCAAAAGTGTCTAGACTCCCATATACGTTTTTGTGAAGCCTGGTGCCTCTTCTATGATCACTGTGTATTCAAGAGGAGACAAAAGAGAAGATTTGGGACAAAGCATAGTATCTTTCATTCCAATGTAGGAATAAGAGACATGAATATGGAACAGTTTGCATAATCTTTCTCTCCAATGTCCTTTCTCCATTCCTTTTGCCATATGACTGTAGTTTTCCTAAAGAGGAAACATTTTTCCATTCATTGAATCTGGGCTCAGGCTTTTCAATTCTTTTGACCAGTAAAATAATGAAGGGATGGTTTTCAAGTTTCATTCCTATACCTTAAGAATTACAGCATATTTTTTCTCATTCTCTTGCATTTTTGCCATTCTATTGAAAAGGTATGTCCAAAGTAGCTTTCACTAATCCAATACCTGGAAAACAACCATGTGTATAAGTCTGGATCAGCTAACCACTGCTTACACTAACACTGCTTATTTGCTTATATGAGAAGCAAATATTTATCTCTGTATGCCACTGAGATTCTGTGACTGTTTTTTAATTAGCAATTTGTGGCAATACTTAGTTGATTGTGTTAACCACTCAAAACCAGTCAAAGAACATAATCTATTTTAACTGAGTCTTCTCACACAGCAGTCACAAAAAGCATTTATGTATATGTATCAGATTTACTGAAGGTTTTGGGGCGATATACTGGATATGTACATGGTTTCCTTAAATCTGAAAATATTATGTAGTCTATCAGCCATCTTACCACTGGGAAGTTCTCCTTATTCGTTTTCCTGAAGTTTTACCTCCTAACATGGCTCTGCTATTGAACAAACATTAATCTGCCCTTATATTCTCTAACCCTCTGTGGCTCCAGCTCCTCTCTTTAGTTCATCATATAGATGGATTAAATTCCCCCCCTCATATTCTTCACTCTGGGTTTACTTTTGCATATAGAAAGGATCTTTTTTTTTTTTTTAAATATTTTATTCATTTATTTGACAGAGAGAGATCACAAGTAGATGGAGAGGCAGGCAGAGAGAGAGAGAGGGAAGCAGGCTCCCTGCTGAGCAGAGAGCCCGATGCGGGACTCGATCCCAGGACCCTGAGATCATGACCTGAGCCGAAGGCAGCGGCTTAACCCACTGAGCCACCCAGGCGCCCTAGAAAGGATCTTTAATGGGATTTGCTGAGCAGATCACTTAATCAGTGTCTCATCAATTCATATCTAAAAGAACTGGCATAGTTTAGAAATACAAATCTTTCCTTTATCCCTTCCTATGTTCTTTTTTTTTTTTTTTAAGAGAATCTTTTTTTTTTTTTTTTAAGATTTTATTTATTTATTCAACAGAGAGAGATCACAAGTAGGCAGAGAGACAGGCAGAGAGAGAGAGAGAGGAGGAAGTAGGCTCCCCGCCAGGGAGAGAGGCCGATGTGGGGCTCGATCCCAGGACCCTGGGATCATGACCTGTGCCGAAGGCAGAGGCTTTAACCCTCTGAGCCACCCAGGCGCCCCCCTTCCTATGTTCTTAAAGATGAAAGTGAGCAAAACCCATACTTATTTTCCAACTGATGTAAAACTAGGTATCATCCTTAGAAGGAAGAAACATCTATAATCACATTTATCATAACTAATAATTTTTCATTCTCCTGCTTTAATTTGTATAATACTGATGTTTATACAAATATTGTACATATACATACTCATATACCTGATCTATATTTATCAATTTATTATTGAAAAGTTGCAATTGAAGGGTCCTACCTAGTTGGATTAGATAATTGCTATTATATTACTTGAAAGGTTATAAAAATTATATGTAATTTTTTACAAAGTATTGTAAAAAGAAAAATCTTCTGGCTAAAAATCACGTTTTATTATAAAGTAATGTTAACCAAAAAAATGCCAAAAGTGATATCTAAGGGTAGAGAAATATTAGAAGTAGAGTATATGCATCTGGAGCTCAGAAAACAACTATGGTTAGTCTATTAATTTAGTCATTATTAGTAGATGGCGAAATTGGTCAAATTTCATATTTTTAAAAAATCATTTAGAAACATGAAAAATAATTTAGAGAGGATATAATAAGACTCATTAGACATCTTCTATATTTATATAAAAATAAGGATGGTTGTTGCAATGAAAACTGAAAAAACACTAGCAACATTAGGAAGAAATCTAGTAAACAAAATTTATGGGAGTTGTATATAGGTTGGGTGTTACTTATGAGGAAAAAAGACTAGAAGAAGATAGCTCTGTAGTTCACATTTAAGTATGAATTAATGGACAGATTGTGATGAATTCTGTATCTTTCCCTTAGCTACAAACTATATTCAGTGCTTTTTGATTCAAATGCAGCTGATAGAAATATCAGATACTACAACACAACCTGTATTTTTTTTCAAGCTGTATTCATTTTAATAAAGTGTCTCTAGTTTTTCACAAAAAACCTAGAGGCATTATTTTTCTTTCTTTTTCAGAAATTCTTTTTATAGTATTTCTGAAACTGTAAATCCATGTGTGGAAGTGGGCAGCATGGTTAGCATATTAGGTCACTTAATCTTGAGAAGGGAAATACTGTAGTCCCTCTCATCAAAATGGGCACTATTATACTTGACATCAGTGGGACTTCCCAGAGATACTAAATTTCATGTCCTGAAGCACCAAATATAAGATGGGGTAGATTCAGTGGCCTCGTAACTCATAAATTCCCATTAACTACCAGAGTACTTTTTAAGGAATTTTTTCATTAAACTAGAGCTGAGAGGGAAAAAAAAAATTCATCTATCTCTGCCAAACTGTTAGATTTATACCTCAAGAGTTGTCAGTGGTGAAAGAACAAAATTTGGCCGAGACTGAAACCAACATTCAGAAAAAAAGCAGTAAAATAAAGGAGAGAGTGATTTCTGATCTCATTCCTGTGTGTGGATCAGACACAACCTGGTGTAATATGTGATTTCTGATCTCATTCCTGTGTGTGGATCAGACACAACCTGGTGTAATATGTGTAATATGTGATATTGGGGTCAACAAGTTCCTGCCCACCAACTAATTTCAGTTGGGTTTTTGAGTCAAAATCAACAGCCATGTTGAATGCTATATTGTACAAATGACTTATAATTTTTTAAAAGAGAGGTCGTTTATATAAAAAGCACAATATGCTTCATTATTTTGCTAGGCATACCTTGAATTTCCTAGTTAATCAAATCGCAAACATAATTTTGAAATTTTACTATAACAGTTAACTGATATATTTTACTACTATTCCGTTTATGTTGATGCTTAATGAAGCTTACAAAATTAAAGATTTTGTAGTATGTCTCAAATATATAAACCTCTGCCAAATCAATATATGCTAATACTTCATGTATTTAAAAATGCTTTAACGTTCTTCTATGGTACCATTATGCCATGCTCCATATGTCTAGAAGCACTTGAATTTAGAATTCTAAGCATTACTAATCATGCCTGATACTTATGTAGGAAATTTGGTAAAAATTACAATAAAATATAGGATTTATAGCTACTTTGCAGAGCAAAATTCCAGTCAATGTAATCATTTCTCATTATAAGCTTGGGAATAAAGACAAGACTTGCAGTGAACAATAGGCTTACAATCAAGCTATTGAGTCAACAGAAAAAGAAATTCAAAGTATTTTATTTGTGTGATCTGAAAGAACTATTGGAATTATAGACTAATATACAGATAATGATTTGTCCCTTATGGTCTCAGTCTAAACATCATTCTCTTTTGAGAGAAGTTTAAGCTGTGGCTAAATCAAAGCAACAACTGAAGATCAAAAAGAGAAAGTCTGAAATACAGGACATTTTTACATTTTAAAGATTATATTTTCCAAAGAATTATAAATGTATTATATCTTATAATAAATAATTATAAACAAATGTACTCATATAAATAAATCTATTAATATTTTTGCTTTGTAACTACAAATGCCAATAGTATTGTTTTCAGTGATATTTCCATCAGTTTTATAGAATGTACTTAATTACACGCACACACACATACACACAGGGAAAGAGGGGGACAGAAAGAATACCATGCATTATGCATTAACCAAAAAAAAAAAAAAGATGTACAGTGTTTTTGGATATTTTTGAAACATATAAAACTGTCATGCTCATAAATGAAGAAAAGCAAAAGAAAATCTCTAAATTTCAACCATATTATTCAGTTTGAATTTTTCTTATAGAAATATTAAATATTCCTTTACTTCAAACCTCCCAGTTCATGAAGACTAAAAGATTGCTTGAATGTTTTAAGGAATCCAGAGTCAAGCCCTGTGACTTTGTATTTATAGGTCTGCAGCATAATTAAATCTCTACCATTATATAGTGAGATCCTTAACAGAAGCATCCTATCTTTTTGAGATAACATCGTAATTCCCATCATTCTGTTTAAAATTATTAGATAATGATCTTATCATTTGGCAGATAGTTGTTATGTCTTTACCATAGTTTTAGTAATGACAAAGAGTAGAACAAACATCCTTATGTGTTCTCTAACAGTTTGCAAGTTAGTTGCCAGTGAATGGAACCAGACTGATACTTTACCCATAATCTATCTTTTAAAAAGTAAGTTAATTAGCAATACTAAAAATCAAGCTATTTCACATAACAACATGAATTTCTGTTTCTCTCCAAAAGTCAGAATATTTGGCCAAAAATCCAACCAACCCCTGCCCCCAAAATGGGACTCTCATTTCCAGAGAAATACTAATATACTTGAGCATAGTGGAGGTTACCTATTTACAGAATACATCACAGTTTCCAGCTCTCCTGGAAAGTGATATATTAGAATTGAATTCCTTAAAGATGTCTACACATTTGAATAGAGTAATTCCATTTTTAGGAACCATCTATAGATTTTTTTAGCCATAAGCTAAACAAATTATGCCCATCATTTGGTAATAGAATATAATTGTAAAATTAATAAATGATTGCTGAGAAATGAAATGGCTAGTATAAAAAAGCATATTATAGGGGCGCCTGGGTGGCTCAGTGGGTTAAGCCACTGCCTTCGGCTCAGGTCATGATCTCAGGGTCATGGGATCGAGGCCCGCATCGGGCTCTCTGCTCAGCAGGGAGCCTGCTTCATCCTCTCTCTCTGCCTGCCTCTCTGCCTGCTTGTGATCGCTCTCTGTCAAATAAATAAATAAAATCTTAAAAAAAAAAAAAAAAGCATATTCTAAAAAACCACTAAAATAGATTTTTCAAAATACCTTTGTAATGTTGGAAATTTCTCACATTAACAATATTAATGAAATGTTATTAGAAATATATCATTCTGAAGTTGATTCAACAAATATTTGCTGACAATTTCTCATGTGCCAGAACTGTGTTGGGAATATATCAACAAACTAAATAGATGATTTTAATAGAAGTTACTATCTAATACATATTTACATATGATATAAAAATTAAGGAAATTAGATAACATTTTTAAGGAAAGAATATATTAATACATAAAAATGATGGTCAGAGAAGCCTTCGATGAGAATTATAATAAGCACATGACAGAAATGAAGTGTAAGTAATAAACACATTCAAAGGAACTTGGTTATAGTAAGAGGGAACCATTTTCAAAATTACTTAGTTGTAGCCAGTATATCATGTTCCAGGAGGAGACCACTGCTCTCAGGTGCTTAGAGTGAGACCTTGAGTGGAATGAGTTGAAGGAAACAATAAAGGGGAATTAGAGACAGAAGCAGTGATCTTTTTGAGGAGTTTTGACATAAAGGGCAAAGAGAATTTGAAGGGAGTTTTGGGGTCATAACAAGGTTTTTATAAAATATGAGACAATGGAAAAGATAAAAAGAAAAAAATCAAGAGAAGGGACTTGAGTGCTATCTTGGAGTAGGCAAAGAAATTTATATCTATAGTAGAAATAAAAGAGACAGACATATAGAAATATGGGTAAATTAAATCTGGAAGAGTTGGGAAGAAGTGACTTACTGTTTGGCCCACAGAAGCCTGTCTATGAAGCAAAAAACACACACACAAAAATAAAAATAAAATGGTTTTTAACCTATCTACTGCCAGATACAGTATTCATTATTCCACTAACTGGCTCCATATTTATTGATGAAAGATGCAGAACTCAAAGGAGCATTTTACTTACTGATTACTATTTCATTACAAAAGGATATAACCCAGATGGAAAAGATAAATAGGGCAAGGTTCAGGGAGAAAGTGCAGAGTTTCCATGACCTCTCTGAGGTAAATATCACGAAAAAAGACTAAACCAAATTCATTGAGGAAAGATAGTGTCCACATAATTTTTCTACTGTAATACCAAACATGGAAGCAGAAAAAAAGTCCTGTTTTCTTAATATAAAGCCAGTAACCCTAGATTCATTTCTTTTCTCAGTACTTTGGCTTTATTAGCCATACAAATATTGCTTTATTTTAGAGTTTACTAATAAATATGGACTAGAGACTAAGGCTGTGCATTTCTAATTAACAGTCATCCCAGAAAATACTTCTTTACTCAGGGAATTTTATTTACTCAGATGTTTTATGTAGTGTAGTAATTAAAATCTTTTATGATAAAAGTGAAGACAATGAAAAATCCTTAAGTCTCAGGACTAGAAAATAAACATAAAGGCAGATTTATGAAAGGATCTTGCTGTCAGATTTTCATTTGTACTATAACTTATAAAAATTTATCTTCTTTTTTTGGTGATACAAATAAATCACTTCAATGTTATTGTGAAGAAATTTTATAGATGCTCAAATTCTAAAAAGTTTAAGGGTATCCCCTATGCATTACAGCCATCAATCTTCCCTCAATTCTAATGGTCATTTAAAACTCCTTTCAATTTTGTGTCTGTAAGTCATTTAAATGTTTCTAAATTTCTTCATTTGCCAAAACGTTGTTCATTCATTTTTCTACCTCCTCTTTTAGGTAGAGGGTTATTAATAAAATCACTGGATCACAGCTTGATCCTTTTGGGGTTCAAGCCTCGTGGGAGAGATACTGACTTCCCAACCTCGGGGTGTGGAGTCATTGCTTCAGGGCAGGCAGGGCTACTGGGACGAAGGAGAGGAGATAGATCAGGTCCCTGTAGCCCCCCTGGATGGGGCATGGCCTGGTTCCATGTGTTCCCTCTACTCTGTGAAATCAGCTGAATATGTTTCTTAAGTTATTATTAGATGGGTGTGTTTTCCACATCAAATGTGGCAAAATCATCCTAGGCTAATGACTAAATACTCTGTCTGCATAATTATTTATTCAGTTCCTCTGTACACACAGAAAATTCACTGAGTATTTCTGTCCAGAAATTATGAAACGTGGAAGAAAAGAGACACAAATTGAGAGTGATGGGAAAACTTGACTCAGTTTTGAGAACTACTGCTAGTTCCTTGAAATAACTTTGAGGTTTCTTTCCTCCTCTGTAATATGAGCATTTTAACTTCAGAGTCAAATTATAATCTCTAATTCCAGCAACAAATTTATGAAAAAGTTTAGAGATAGTTGAGGGCACCTTTTAAAGATTCTGGCACTGTCAAAAGTCTAAAAAAAGAAAGCCTTTGCATTTTTTTTTTGTTGTTGTTCATAAATAAGACAGATGTCTATTTACTAAGAGCCACAATAATAAAAGGCTTTTTCTTCTTCTTCTTCTTCTTCTTTTTTCCAGTTTCAGAAATCTGACAAGACCCAAGGGGGTATACATTTGGGAAGATGACCCAAACCTGCTCTGACTGTGCCTCCATGCAGAGGCCAGCTCTCAGCAGCTTGATCCTTTTGGGGTTCAAGCCTCGTGGGAGAGATACTGACTTCCCAACCTCCGGGTGTGGAGTCATCACTTCAGGGCAGGCAGGGCTACTGGGATGAAGGAGAGGAGATAGATCAGGTCCCTGTAGCCCCCCTGGATGGGGCATAGCCTGGTTCCATGTGTTCCCTCTACTCTGTGAAAGGTTTTGCCAGGCAGCTGCTCTGTGTCTTGGTGGTACTAGCAGCTGGGGGTCTCCCGGTGGAGTCCGGGGCTGGGGAGGGGATGTATCCTCCTTGACCTTTTTGCGACTGTGTGTGCAGTGATGCCTATGTTGTAAAAGAGGATGTCTGCTGGGACAGCAGGGCTTCCGGACTTCCTAGGTCCAGGAAGGTTCTGGTTCTGCTTCTCTGAGGATGACGTCTCCTCTTTGGACCCGGGCTGGCTACTTGCTCAGGTGGCGGCAATCCCAGCAGCCAGGGCGAGAGTCCCAGGCCACGGATAGGATCATGGTGACTGTGCAGTTGGAGTGCCTTTGCGCTAACCAGCCTGTCCAATTTTCTGCCTCCTCCAGCGCCACCTCTCTCGCTTCCAGCATCTTCAAGTGAGGTAAGAAAACCGGGAATACTCGGTGATTTTTTTTTTTTTTTAATGACGATTAATATCATTCTGTGTCAGTATAGTCAGTCACACTCCATTTCATTTATACTAGCAAAGGTAATATGATTTTTGCCAGTATCTAGTTATTCAAATCTGTTGGAAGAAAAGATGGTCAAAGAGAGAAAAAACAAGGCTCATGCGAAAGGAATGAATCATATGTGTTGAACTAGCTTATTTGATTGAATTCACTGTGTCTTTATACTAGAAATATCATTGTTTTTTCTTGGTGTCCTAAACTAAATTATATCATTATATCATTAAAGCTAAAAGAATCATAGATGGGGATTTTTTTTCACCCCTGAGTCTTGAAAATACTTAAGGAGAACAAGAGTAACTGATAGTGATGCTAATGGTGAAAAAGAATATAAAGACACACTCAGCAGGATTTATTTATTGTCATTGTTTATTGTATTTTGATGTCAGATTTTGATATATTTTTAATCAATTGAATTTCCTTGAGATTGCCAATTATGAGGTTTGACCACAGGGGAAAAAAATAAGGGCTTAAGTAGAAAGTTAAAAACATTAGATATAAGGTAATCTTATCTCAATAATGTCTTTTATTTTACCTCAAAAGAGCCAGTTTATATTAGAGAGCCAAATGGTTATAGTATTTTTTTTCTATTAAAGGCTTAAAATATAAAATAGTTGAAAGCCATTTAAAAATCATCCTATTTGTTAATTCTTATTTGATTAAATGACTATGAAAAAGTCAATTTTGTTAACACATGCTAACAAACTTTTGAACTGAGTCTTGAAAAAATATCTTAAATATCAAAATACCTAAAAAATATTTAAAAAGTTTATTGTTATTGACGCTATGTTTTTTTGAAGCTTCCAACACAGAAGAGAAACTCTGATAATCTCCAGAGGGTAATTGAACCAACTTATTAATATTTTTATATAATGGTAAAAATTACAAAATAATTTTATGTAAAGTATATATAAGAAGAAATAAACAGAGGTACTTAAATTATTTTTAAAATGAAAACAACATTCCAAATGGTAGAGATCTTAGAGTTGTTCCAAAACATTCCATATCTCTAAGATTTGGATAAGAGACTATATCCTTTAAACCAGTCAATTTAAACTTGCCTATTCCTTACCCACAAGGGCATTTGAATTGCTGGAGTAATATACCCATGTGTTGACTCATTCTTATTTCCAAATGACTGTTAGGAGTAAGTATAAATACCTGCTGTCAACTGGAAAATTAATGTGCAACATGTGCATGTACTTAGGGGGTATATTAGCTAAGATACTTCAGGAGAATCTGCACTGTGAAATAGTTGTACCAAACCCAACTCAAGAAAGTGGGATCAAAAAAGACAACTGTGAATGTCTTTAAAAACTATACAGGGAAGGTTCATTTTGCAGTGCTTCGATACCATGAGTGTCAGCATGGTGGGAAGGGTGGGGAGAGGCTACTGCCTTTAATTTAGTAAAATGCTGCCTCATCTTCCTGAACTTTGCTTAGTTTTCTGTGCTTATTGTCTAACATACATTATTCCCAAGGTTCTTCCAATGTTCTCTTCCCAATTTGAATACTTTTTAAAAGATATCTCTTAAAAACTACAATCTGCATCCTGTGACTCTAATAAAAAGTATGGATTCTTCTTAATTTTTGGTATTATGTATTCCATGAAATCTCCTCTGCTTTCTAATGGCCCATTTTCCCAAAGAGCGATTCTTTCTGTTTTATACGTATTTTCTCTTCCTAACACTATTTAAATTTAGAGTAAGTAAGATCAGAAGCTACTACATAATGCCAACAGGTATATGAAAAGATGCTCAACATCATTAATCATTAGGAAAAATGCAAATCAAAACCATAGTGAAATATCACTTCATACCTGTTAGCATGGCTATTCAAAAAAGTCAACAGATAACAAGGGTTGGCAAGATATGGAGGAAAGCAATTGTATTTTTTACTGATAAAAAAATTCCCTTAATTTGCTATTACCAGAAGAATAAATGATTTTGCAGAAATAAAGATAATGTTAATGAAATTAAAAATGTTTTAACTAAAATCAGTTATGCAAAGTATATTTTATTTTTATGCACTTTAATTCATATTATGGCAAAAGTAACATTTTCCTTTATTTTCAAGAAAGTGTTGGCAATTTTCTAAAAAGTATATCCAAAGTAACTTGAAGTCTCTCTTTTCTCTTTAATATAAGTGGAATTTATTTTGAAGGTTGGATTAGCTTATCTGACTGTGACCCAGGTCATCTTGAAAATACATTGTGCTCTTCAGAGGCTTTTAAATGTGGCTTACTTCTAAAAGAATATTGAATATTTTTCATATAAACTTTTAACATTTAAAAAAATTTAATTAATATTTTTAAAATAACACAAAATAAAAAATAGATTCAGAAACAGATGTATTTGAATCTTCATACTAAATTTATAAAATGTTCAATGTTATCCACCCTATTATTTCTACAAAGAGGAGCAAATTCCTGGTAAAGAATCAATACATCTGATAAACTACTGTTTCTTTTCAAAGTATCTCTAAAGATGGTTTATCCAATTGTTCCAAATTTGACTCTTTGAGTATAGAACCAAATTACAGAAACAATGAAGAGAACCAACCTCATAACTTAGGAGAGAAGCTATAAAATAGATTAATGATCTATGGAATACTTACTGTGCTCACCATCTGAAGTGACACACTATTAAAATAGTTAAGTATATATTTGTTTTATTTGAATTTGTTTTTACTACATTTATGACTTTACTGTTATCTCTATCTAAACTAAGCTTTATCAAGTTCACTGATAAAAAGGTGATCTTATCATATTTAAGTACAAAATGTTGATGTGTAAATAATAATGCTAATAATAATATTATTTTACTGCCAGAAAATCAGTTTAATCACTTACCACAAGATAAATTCCTTTCTATGAAAAAAGTCATACTAGTTTTAGAAAGACATGTTATTCATACTTTATATTTAGTGGAACAGTTTTCTTTCACCTTTGAGTCAGTCTCTAAATAATTTTCTAACCAAAAGGAGCTATGTATTACCAGGTAAGACAAATGTAGACAACAGACTATTTAGAAGAAATAGAACCCCACAACTCCAAACAACTAGAAAAGCATAATTTCTGGTTAAAAACAATTGGTGGAAGGACAGTTTCCACAGAGGGGTCTTAAAAGAGAAATAGAAAAATTTAATTCATAATGAATTCAGAACACACTATGAATTGTAAATTATAAATATATAGTATATGTTTATTTTTTATTTTTTAGGCTTTCTTTTTTTTAATATATATTTTTTAGTTTTTTATTAACATATAATGTATTATTAGCCCCAGGGATACAGGTCTGTGAATTGCCAGGTTTATACACTTCGCAGCACTCATCATATCACATTTCTTCCCCAAAGTCCATAACCCCACTGCCCTCTCCCTACCCACCTCCTCCGGCAATCCTCAGTTTGTTTTGTGAGATTAAGAGTCTCTGATGGCTTGTCTCCCTCCAGATCCCATCTTGTTCCATTTATTCTTTTCCTAGCCCCCAAACCCCCCACATTGCATCTCCACTTCCTCATATCAGGGAGAGATCATATGATAGTTGTCTTTCTCTGACTGACTTATTTCGCTAAGCATGATTCCCTCTAGTTCCATCCACATCATCGCAAATGGCAAGATTTCGTTTCTCTTTTTTTTTTTTTTTTTAAAGATTTTATTTATTTATTTGACAGAGAGAAATCACAAGTAGTCAGAGAGGCAGGCAGAGAGAGAGAGAAGGAAGCAGGTTCCCTGCTGAGCAGAGAGCCCGATGTGGGGCTCGATCCCAGGACCCTGAGATCATGACCTGAGCCGAAGGCAGCAGCTTAACCCACTGAGCCACCCAGGCGCCCAAGATTTCGTTTCTCTTGATGGCTGCATAGTATTCCATTGCATATATATACCACCTCTTCTTTATCCATTCATCTGTTGACAGGCATCTAGGTTCTTTCCATAGTTTGGCTATTGTGGACATTGCTGCTATAAACATTCTGGTGCACATGCCCCTTTGGATCACTACATTTTTATCTTTAGGGTAAGTACCAAGTAGTGTAATTGCTGGGTCATAGGGTAGCTCTATTTTAAACTTTTTGAGTAACCTCCATGCTATTTTACAGAATGGTTGCACCAGCTTGCATTCCCACAAACAGTGTAGGAGGGTTCCCCTTTCTCCGCATCCTTGCCAGCATCTGTCATTTCCTGACTTGTTAATTTTGGCCATTCTGACTGGTGTGAGGTTGTATCTCATTGTGGTTTTGATTTGTATTTCCCTGATGCCAAGTGATGTGGAGCAATTTTTCATGTATCTGTTGGCCATCTGGATGTCTTCTTTGCAGAAATGTCTGTTTATGTCCTCTGCCCATTTCTTGATTGGATTATTTGTTCTTTGGGTATTGAGTTTGATAAGTTCTTTATAGATTTTGGATAATAGCCCTTTATCTGATATGTCATTTGCAAATATCTTCTCCCATTCTTTCAGTTGTCTTTTGATTTTGTTAACTGTTTCCTTTACTGTGCAAAAGCTTTTGATCTTGATGAAATCCCAATAGCTGATTTTTGCCCTTGCTTCCTTTGCCTTTGGCGATGTTCCTAGGAAGAAGTTGCTGCAGCTGAGGTCGAAGAGGTTGTTGCCTGTGTTCTCCTCAAGGATTTGGTTGGATTCCTTTCGCACATTGAGGTCCTTCATCCATTTTGAGTCTATTTTTGTGTGTGGCTATTCAAGGTCTTTTCTGGTTCCATATACATTTTAGGATTATTTGTTCCATTTCTTTGGAAAAAAATGGATGGGGTTTTGATAGGGATTGCATTAAATGCGTAGATTGCTTTAGGTAGCATAGACATTTTCATAATATTTGTTCTTCCAATCCATGAGCATGGAACCTTTTTCCATTTCTTTGTGTCTTCCTAAATTTCATTCATGAGTACTTTATAGTTCTCTGAGTACAGGTTCTTTGCCTTTCTGGTTAGGTTTATTCTTAGGTATCTTATGGTTTGGGGTGCAATGGTAAATGAGATTAACTCCTTAATTTCTCTTTCTTCTGTCTTGTTGATGTAAAGAAATGCAACTTATTTCTGTGCATTGATTTTATATCCTGACACTTTACTGAATTCCTGTACAAGTTCTAGCAGGTTTGAAGTGGAGTCTTTTGGGTTTTCCACATATAGTATCATATCATCTGCAGAGAGTGAGAGTTTGATTTCTTCTTTGCCAATTTGGATGCCTTTAATTTCTTTTTGTTGTCTGATTGCTGAGGCTAGGACTTCTAGTACTATGTTGAATAGCAGTGGTTATAATGGACATCCTTGCCGTGTTTCTGACCTTAGCAAAAAAGCTCTTAGTTTTTCTCCATTGAGATATATTCACGGTGAGTTTTTCATAGATGGCTTTGATGATATTGAGGTATTTACCCTTTATCCCTACACTTTGAAGAATTTTGATCAGGAAAGGAAGCTGTACTTTGTCAAATGCTTTTTCAGCATCTATTGAGAGTATCATATGGTTCTTGTTCTTGCTTTTATTAATGTATTGTATCACACTGATAGATTTGCAGATGTTGAACCAGTCTTGCAGCCCTGAAATAAATCCTACTTGGTCGTGGTGAATAATCCTTTTAATGTACTGTTGGATCCTATTGGCTAGTATTTTTAAATTTTTTTTTAATTTTTAAAAAAATTTATTTATTTATCTGACAGAGATCACAGGTAGGAAGAGAGGCAGGCAGAGAGAGACAGGGAAGCAGGCTCCCTGCCAAGCAGAGAGCCCGATGCGGGGTTCAATCCCAGGACCCTGGGATCACGACCTGAGCTGAAGCAGAGGCTTTAACCCACTGAGCCACCCAGGCGCCCCCCTATTGGCTAGTATTTTGATGAGAATTTTCGCATCTGTGTCTATCAAGGATATTGGTCTGTAATTCTCTTGTTTGATGGGATCCTTGTCTGGTTTTGGAATCAAGGTAATGCTGGCCTCATAAAATGAGTTTGGAAGTTTTCCTTCCATTTCTATTTTTTGGAATAGTTTCAGGAGAATAGAAATTAACTCTTCTTTAAATGTTTGGTAGAATTCCCCTGGGAAGCCATCTGGCCCTGGGCTCTTGTTTGTTGGGAGAGTTTTGATGACTGCTTCAATCCCCTTACTGGTTATGGGTCTGTTCAGGTTTTCTATTTCTTCCTGGTTCAGTTGTGGTAGTTTCTATGTCTCTAGGAATGCATCCATTTCTTCGATTGTCAAATTTGTTGGCGTAGAGTTGCTCATAGTATGTTCTTATAATTGTCTGTATTTCTTTGGTGGTAGTTGTGATCTCTCCTCTTTCATTCATGATTTTATTTATTTGGGTCCTTTCTCTTTTCTTTTTGATAAGTCTGGCCCGGGTTTATCAATCTTATTAGGTCTTTCAAAGAACCAGCTCCTAGTTTCGTTGATTCTTTCTACTGTTTTAGGTTTCTATTTCATTGATTTCTGCTCTGATCTTTATGATTTCTCTTCTCCTGCTGGGTTTAGGGTTTGTTTGTTGTTCTTTCTCCAACTCCTTTAGGTGTAGGGTTAGGTTGTATATCTGAGACCTTGTTTCTTGAGAAAGGCTTGTATCACTATACATTTTCCTCTCAGGACTGCCTTTGCTGTGTTCCACAGATTTTGAGCTGTTTGTGTTTTCATTATTATTTGTTTCCATGAATTTTTTCAATTCTTCTTTAATTTCCTGGTTGACCCATTCATTTTTTAGAAGGATACTGTTTAGTCTCCATGTATTTGAGTTATTTCCAAATATCCTCTAGTGATTAAGTTCTAGCTTCAGAGCATTGTGGTCTGAAAATATGCAGGGAATGATCCCAATTTTTTGATACTGGTTGAGACCTGACTTATGATCCAGTATGTGATCTATTCTAGAGAATGTTTCATGTGCACTAGAGAAGAATGTGTATTCTGTTGCCTTGGGATGGAATGTTCTGAATATATCTGTGATGTCCATCTGGTCCAGTGTGTCATTTAAGGCCTTTATTTCCTTGTTGATCTTTTGCCTGGATGATCTGTCCATTTCAGTGAGGGGAGTGTTAAAAGTCCCCTACTATTATTTTATGATTGTTGATGTGTTTCTTTGATTTTCTTATTAATTGGTTTATATAGTTGGCTGCTCCAATGTTAGGGGCATAGATATTTAAAAGTGTTAGATCTTCTTGTTGGACAAACTCTTTGAGTATGATAGAGTGTCCTTCCTCATCTCATATGATAGTCTTTGGCTTGAAATCTAATTGATTTGATATAAGGATTGCCACCCTAGCTTTATTTTGATGTCCATTAGCATGGTAAATTGTTTTCTACCCCCTCACTTTAAATCTGGAGGTGTCTTTGGATCTAAAATGAGTTTCTGGTAAACAGCATATTGATGGTTTTTTTGTTTGTTTGTTTGTTTGTTTTTTTATCCATTTTGATGCCCTGTGTCTTTTGATTTGGCATTTAGCCCATTTACATTCATGGTAACTATTGAGAGATATGAATTTAGTACCATTGTATTGCCTGTAAGTTGATTAGTACTGTATATTGTCACTGTTCCTTTCTGATCTGCTACTTTTACGCTCTCTCTTTGCTTAGAGGACCCCTTTAAATATTTCCTATGGAGCTCGTTTGGTGTTTACAAATTCTTTTAGTCTTTGTTTGTCCTGGAAACTTTTTATCTCTCCTATTTTCAATGATAGCTTAGCTGGATATAGTATTCTTGGCTGCCTGTTTTTCTTATTTAGTGCTCTTAAATATCATGCCAGTTTTTTCTGGCCTGCCACGTCTCTGTAGATAAGTCTGCTGCCAATCTAATATTTTTACCAACCTATGTTACAGACTTCTGGTGCCGGGCTGCTTTCCGGATTTTCTGTTTGTAGCTAAGACTTGTAAATTTTACTATTGGATGACAGGGTGTGGACCTATTCTTACTGATTTTGAGGGGGGTTCTTTGCAGCTCCTGGATTTTCATGCTTGTTCCCTTTGCCATATTAGGGAAATTCTCTATAATAATTCTCTCCAATATACTTTCTTCTCCTCTCTATCTCTCTTCTTCTTCTGGAATCCCAATTATTCTAATATTGTTTTGTCTTATGGTGTCATTTATCTCTCGAATTCTTCCCTCATGGTGCAGTAGTTGTTTGTCTCTCTTTTGTTCTTTTGCTCTTTTGCTCTCTTTTGCTCAGCTTCTTTATTCTCTGTCATTTGGTCTTCTATATCACTGATTCTCTCTTCTGCCTCTTTTATCCTAGCAGTAAGAGCCTCCGTTTTTGATTGCACCTCATTAATAGCTTTTTTTTATTTCAACTTAGTTAGATTTTAGTTCTTTTATTTCTCCAGACAGGGTTTCCCTAATATCGTCCATGCCTTTTTCAAGCCCAGCTAGCACCTTGAGAATCGTCATTCTGAACTCTAGATCTGACATATTACCAATGTCTGTCTTGATTAGGTCCCTAGCCTTCAGTACTGCCTCTTGTTGTTTGTTTGTTTGTTTGTTTGTTTTGTGGTGAGTTTTTCTGCCTTGTCATTTTATCCAGATAAGAATATATGAAGGAGAGAATAAAATACTAAAAGAGTGCAAAGAGCCCAGGAAAATGTGCTTTAACCAAATCAGAAGAGACCCCAAATCATGGGTGGAAGAAAAGGGTAAAAAGAAGTTCCAGAAAAAAAACAAACAAAAACAAAAACAAAAACAAAAATCTAAAAAAAGAAAAAAAATAGAGAAATAATATAAAAAGGAAAAAAATATATATATATTAGACTGGTGACTAGAACAGGGTCACCTACTTAATTTGGGGAGTATTTTGGTCTCTTAGAAGAAGCCACCTCCCCAAATTTTAAAGAATGAAAAACATGTATAAAGGTAAACACAATGAAGGGTTGGAGTATGCCTATAAAGATGAAAAAAAATTTTTTTTTGAAATTTCTAGAAAAAGAGTTGATAAGATAATTTCATTAAGAGAATAAAGATAAAGAATGTGGAGAGAATTTGCTCAGGCTGGAGACTAGAACAAAGCTCTGTGCTAGATTTTGGGTATATTTTGATCTATTAGAAGAAGTAATATCCCAAACATTTTTAGAAGAAAAAAACCCTATGTGTAAACAAAAAATAAAGTTAGATACAATGAAGGATAAAATATGACTATAATAATGAAATTTCAAAAAAGATTTTTTTTAATGAAAGGTATTGTTAAGATAAACTAGTTAAAAAAGTTAAAAGAGGAAAGAGTAAAAATTTTAAAAACCTTAGCATAAGAAAAGATAAAATTAAAAAAAAATTAACTTTGCAAGACTAAAGAATCATGGGGAGAAAGCCATGAATTCCGTGCTTTGATTTCTCCTCCTTTGGAATTCCGCAATTCTCCTTGGTAAGTGAACTTGGTCTTGGCTGGATTTCTTTCTGATCTTCTGGGGGAGCGGCCTGTTGTAGTGATTCTCAAGAATCTTTGCCCGAGGTGGAGTTGCCCCAGCCTTACCAGGGGCCAGGCTAAGTAATCTGCTGGAATTCAGTTTCGGAAGCTTTTGTTCCCTAAACACTTTCTGTAGAGTTCCAGAGGACAGGAATGAAAATGGCAGCCTCCCAGTCTCTGGCCTGGAAGAGCTGCGATCTTGGGACCCCACTCCTCAGAGCACCCTTGGAGAAAAGTGCTCAATCACTCCTGTCTCCCTGGCCTCAGGCTGTGCCCCAAGCTCACCCAGCCTGTGACCCAGCATCTCTGTCTCTGGCACACAGCCCCACCTGGAGTCTCCAAACCCTGCAGATCCCTGAACTCTTCTAGTGGGTTCTCCCCAGATCTTGTGTGCTCTCTGCTCACAGAGCAGTAGTCTGTGCCACGGAACACCATTTAACCCCGAGTTGAAAGCTCACTCCTCTGCTCTGTCTGTAACCGGCTTCCCCATTCTAATACCTGCGAGCTCTGTGACACTCAGACACCCCCCGATCCTTCTGTGACCTCGCAGGACTTGAGACCATGCTGTCCCCATGCGGGTTTCATCCCAGCTTAGCCTCTGGAGCGATGTCCTTCAGTGGAGCAGATTTTTGAAAGTTCTAATTTTGTGCCCCGTTGCTCCGCTGCTTGCTGGAACTAGCCCCTCCCCCTGCATTTTTTCTTCTGTTGCTTTGGATTCACTTTGCCGCTGGCCCTACCTTTCAGAAAGTGGTCAATTTTCTGTTTCTAGAATTGCTGCTCTTCTTCTCTTTGAACTCTTGTTGGATTTGTAGGTGTTTGGAATGGTTTGATGAGCTATCTAGCTGATCTCCTGCTACCTGACGTCATCTCGGCCTACTAATTCTCTGCCATCTTGACTCCTCTCTTTATAGTATATGTTTATTTAAATTTAAATTTATATAAGAAGCTCAGTTCAAATAGATTTGAAAATCAACTTTTATTTTATTTAAAGATTGTATTTATTTATTTGAAAGAGAGAGTGAGAGAAAGAGTATGAGAGGGGAGAGGGTCAGAGGGAGAAGCAGACTCCCCACTGAACAGGGAGCTTGAAGTAGAACTTGATCCTGGGACTGCAAAATCATGACCTGAGCTGAAGGCAGTTGCTTAACCAACTGAGCCACCCAGGTGCTTGAAAATCGACTCTTAAATTCTACTCACAAAGAAGTTGTGGTGAGGTGGTTTTTTTTTTTTTTTTTTTTTTGGTAATATTATAATCTGGGTCTCTATTTCTCCATATGTAACAAGATTATTTTTAACCTCCATTACTATGGCCTTGAGATATTTTTTTCTTAAGACTTTCATTTTCTATCTTTATTTAGATCAATCATAAGCATAATGGTTAATAACATGCGTTATGATCCTATGTTAATGTTAAATTTGTTTTGTCCAGTATGATCTGGAAAATGCTGTCAACTTATAAAGCTGGGGCTGGTTGTACCAGCAAGGTGTTTTCTGGAGGATGTAGTTGTTTTTCTATTATGAGACCTTCTGGATCCCTGACTTCTTCCAGCAGTCTTTTTTTGTGTCTTGTCCATTTTTGGAATTCCATTTTACTTTGTGGAGAGAAAAACATCTTGAATAGAGGGTGAGATGATTTGATTTAGATAGAAAAATGAAAAACACAAAATACATGACCTCTTTTTAAATATCTGTCCCACCTCCCTGGCCAGCAGAATTGTAGCTGATCAGGTGGCAAGAGAGTGGAATGAGAATGTGTAACATTAAAATATTGTTTTAAATACATAATTTCTTCAAAGGAAGAAAAGTTGTCAATATCCTACTCCCAAGCTCTAATAATTCCTAACTAGCAACATAAAAATGCATGTGACTTGCTATTCATCTCAGTCCCATGTATTATCACACAAACTTAATAAATATTGTTTTTATCATTATTATATCATCTCAGGGCATGTTTAAGTTTATACTAATATAAATAATTATTGTTTATACACTTTGATATACTTAATCTGAAAAAACACCAACCTTTACTGTCAATTTTATTACTATTAATAATTACATTATCAATTAATTAATTACAATTAATTGGGAGTAGGATATTGACAACTTTTCTTCCTTTGAAGAAATTATGTATTTTCTCAATTAATTAATTACAATTAATTAATTAGTTACAAAAGCATTTTGCTGTTAGCAGTATTTTGGATTTTGGCCATTATAATAGATGTGTGGTGGTATGTCATTATTTTAATTTGCGATTTCTCGATGAAATATGATGCGGAACATCTTTTCATATGCTTATTTGCCACCGCCACCTGCATATCTTCTTTGGTGAGATATCTTTTAAGGTTCTTGGTTCATTTTTTAAATTTGGTTCTTTCTTATCGTTAAGACTAAGAGTTTTTTTTTTGTAAGTTTTTATCATATATGTCTTTTATCAGTATTTTCTCAGAATCTGTTATCTTCTCATTCTCTTGACATTATCTTTCACAGAGCAGAATTTTTTTTTTTTAAAGACTATTTATTTGACAGACAGAGATCACAAGTAGGCAGAGAGGCAGACAGAGAGAGAAGGGGAGGCAGGCTCCCCACTGAGCAGAGAGCCCGATGTGGGGCTCTATCCCTGGACCCCGGGATCGTGACCTGAACTGAAAGCAGAGGCTTTAACCCACTGAGCCACCCAGGCGCCCCCAGAGCAGAAATTTTTAACTTCAGTGAACTTTAGTTTATCAATGATTTCTTTTATGGATTGTGCCTTTGGTGTAGTGTCTTAAAAATCATCAGCATTCCCAAGTTCATCTGAGCGTTTGCCTGTGTTACAATCTAGGAGATTTGTAGTTTTGTATTGTGCATTTAGGTCTGTGATCTAGTGTGAGTTAGTTTTTGTTAAAGGTATAAAGTCTATGTCAAGATATATTTGTTTTTGTTGTTGTTTTGCATGTGGTTTTTCAATTATTCTAGCACCATTTGTTAAGATGACTTTGCTCCATTTTTCTGCCTTTGTTCCTTTGTCAGAGATCAGTTGACATATTTCTGGGGGTCTGGGTCAGGACTTTCCATTCTGTTGTATTGATCTATTTGTCTGTTCTTTTGCCAATACCACACTATGGTATTGATTACTATGGCTTTATGGTAAGTCCTATAGTTGGGTATTGTCAATCTTCCAACTTCGTGTTCTCCTTCAATATTGTGTTGGCTATTTTGGGTCTTTTGCCTCCCTCTACTAATTTTAGATTAACCTTTCCCAGATCCACAAAATTTTCCAGGATTTTGATTGGTATTTCATTGTATCATAGATCAAGTTGGGAAGAAGTAAATCTTGACAGTATCTGAATAAATATATACACACATACTCACGCAGGCTGGGATTGGGTATTTCTCTTCTCCCAAGTGGAAGTCTAGGATGGGCTGGAGTTGGGTATGTGTCTTTCCCTGGGCCACCTAGGCTCTGATAATACCCCAGCAGATTGGGCTCTGATTAACTAGTTTCTTCTAAGAACAGGCCTTGTTAAGAAGAATAGAGTGCCTCTCATATTTCAAAAGGGTTCCTTTTCCCCTTCCTCTGCTGAAAACACAAGCGAATTTCTCTCTGATATTTACTCTAGGAACCTGTTCAAGTTGTCAAATACCTTGAGGTAAATCTCACAGTATTGTGGAGGCCCTCCTATGACTGGGTTCCCCTAAAGGTTTTAACCTTCAGAGTTGTCCACATTGACCTTCTAGCTATTGGTCAATTGCAGTTTGCATTTTCTACTCCATTCAGGTTTTCCCTGCAGTTTCAGCTATTGAATCTCTGTTCCAATGGACTTTTAACTGTCTACATTTTCCTGTGTGTCTTTCCAATCCTGCAGGCAGCAGTTTGCCTTGTTTTCTTCCCCTCACTTACAGATCTAAGGAAAGTTGTCGATTTTTCAGTCTGTTCAGTTTTTTACTTATTATTAGGACATAATCATGACTTCCAAGCTCTTTATGTGTGAATCCAGAAACCAGAAGTCGCCATCATTTTAAAATTCTTTTTATTTTTGTTTCTTCATAGCATCAGCCTCCACTGGGCATATTAGACAGGTATTTGTTGTCATATATATATATATATATATATATATATATATATATATGATTAAAATTTAGCGACTTTCTTTTTTATTTTTTTTCCATTACGTTTTATTTCTTTTCAGTGTTCCAAAATTTATTGTTTATTTGTTTTTAAATTATTATTCCTCTCTCATCTAAGTATAAAATTTCAGTGAGAGCAGATAGTTTGCCTTTATATTGACTACTGTTTCACCCATATCTATAAGAGTGGCTAGCAATTAATAGAATTCAATAAATATTTGAATAAGGAAGGAAAGGGGAGAGGAAGGAAGTAGGACAGGGAGGGAAGAAGGCAGAGAGGAAGGAAAAAGGTAAGGGAAGAAAATAAATTTGCCCTAAATTTGTGGAAAAAAATTAAACAACAAAGTGCCATATTTTAAAAGAAATGTTGTAGTAAACATATATTATGGTAAAATATACAAATAGGTTTGCATAGTATGCAAGAAGCTGGAATTTTTTTTTTTTAAAGATTTTTATTTATTTATTTGATAGGGAGAGATCACAAGTAGGCAGAGAGGCAGGCAGAGAGAGAGGGGGAAGCAGGCTCCCTGCTGAGCAGAGAGCCCGATGTGGGGCTCGATCCCAGGACCCTGAGATCATGACCTGAGCTGAAGGCAGAGGCTTACACCACTGAGCCACCCAGGCGCCCAAAGCTGGAATTTTTTTTAAAAGATCAATTCATATGCAATTCTAGACTTTATTTATATTGTTGCCCTTTGTATTTCATGGACATACATAGAATAAGAAACAGAAACCTATTCAAACAAGCCTAACGTTGGTGGAAGGGTGGACAAGGTTCTTTTAGAACGATACAGAGATGCTTCATAAGAACCCATACCAAAGGCAGAAAAGACAGTTTCAGGAGATGCTGGAACTGAGAGCTAGAAAGTCAAGCGCCAAGATAGTAAAAGGAATATTTGCAGATTTTTACTTTATTTCTATTTAATATTTTTCTTATGCAATTTGGAGTCTTACTTGTTTCAGCCCAACCTTTCTTTTGTAATTATGGTTTCCATCTGTCAGGGGCAATATCACATAGGTTTATTTTCCTACTTCTGTCTTTGAACAAATTTGTTATACTTCAACATGCAGATGTAATAAAAATTGTCCCAGAGAATGGCTCTGAGTGATACTGTCCAGGTTAAAAAGATGCTCAAGGTCACCTAACAAGATGGGGCAGAGAATTATGAAGGTCTCTGGGCAAAAGTGTCATTTTTACTGGGGCAAGCATCCTTTGTTGCTTTATTATATTACAGTGAACTGTAAAGATTGGTTAATTCTGTTCTTGTCTATTTATTATAAAATCCCTGTCCTGAGGAAAACAGTCCCTTGCATATGGTTACATTATTGGGTCTTAACTACCTACAAAAGATTTTCAAGTTTAATAATAAAAATAATAAGTAATAAAAGTAATAATAAAAAAAACTATGGTTACCTTCTCAAAAAATTCTTCAAATATCTCTTTTGATTAATCACTAGATTAGTAAGCATAGTGATTTTTATGTACTTCTTCCTGCTTTTACACCAAAATAATGAAACTGGCTAACATTTTTTTCTCTCTGAAACAATCTTACCAGTCTTACTTTCTTTTATTTTTTATTTATTTATTTTTTTGCCAGAGGAAAAATTGAGGGGATAAACCAACTAACAAAATACAAGTAAAAAAATAAGGCTTGAATTTAATTTTATATGCTTACTTGTCATATATTTTTTAGAAATGTTAATAAAACTCTTAAGATGTTAATCTTTTTATATATAAAGTGAAGATGAAAACTTAAGTTCTGCTGGCTTAAAGTTTGGAAACCATGATGTGTCAAATATAATATCCAGTTAGTGTTACTCATCTTGTTAATAATCAAATGTTACTGATATGTTATTTTTATTTTTTTATTTTTATAAGCAAATATAGGAAAATTATAGCTTATAACATTTTTAAGGAAAGTGACAACACTTCCTAAAGTATTGTAGTTTTACCTTATCACATCTATGAGTAAGCATATGTTCAACAGCACATTATGTTTGATATGGTTTAGTTACAAAAGCTTTCTTTCATTAGTAAAAATGTGACAAGAACAATCAGATTAATTTGGTGACTTTTAAGCAGTAACTAGGAGCTAGCTATCTCTTTAACACATTCAAGGTACCTATTTGCTTTTAATTATTAGAACCATCCAAGTAACTATTAAAAGCTTCACACCAGTCTCCTTCCAAATGGATAGCCCTAGTGATATTATTGCCAGGAAGGGGAATTTAGATTTCATTATCTCCCATTATCTTACTAGGCATTTTACTTCTGCTAGCTTTAATTAAGCTAAAATCTGTTTCAGTTGCATTACTGATTAAAACTAATTGAGTTTGTTGTTTAATCCTATCTAGAAAGTCTTCTATTGTTTAAACAGGTTTACTTCCAAATAGAGTTGTTTTGGAGAGGAAGTCTCTACAATTCCAGGACTAGATTTTATTTCATCAATTTTATTAATATATTCTCTGCATATGTCCTATTTAGGAAAATTTCTCATATTCAGTTCCTAGAGAAAATTTATTTTTTGAAAAAAATTTTTTTTTTTTTTTTACATTTAGGAAGTAAGGATTGTTTGACAATGATAAAACTTAATCTTTGTAGTTTGATGAAAAATTGGCAATATGAAAAAGCATGTTACTGGTTATTTCAATTCAGATAATGAAGATTGGCCTGATTTATATTTAACTCATCTATTATTTAAAAATGTATTACTGTGACTTAAAACCAATTATTAAGAAAAGTTTGAGAGTCTTAATTTATAAAATATTATATGTATTAAATATTCTATACCATATTTGTCATTAATGTATCTATAACTACATTTTGTATGAGCCAAGAAGGAAATAAAATATTCTTTTCCCTGTTCTGAGTAATAAAAAATAAGACTTCAAAATCAACAAATGCTGTTCCAAATTTACTATTGATGCTGTTCTACAAATTTTCCAGCTCATGTAGCACAACCATTGTACTGTAGCCAAATCTCACAGGAGCTCTTTTAATCTTCTGTGTCCACTGAGAAAATGGCAAGAATATAATCCTCAAAGCAGAGTATAACTAGGATAAAACACAAGTCCCAAACTCACTAGTCCATAGTTCACAGTAGGCTGAAATCAACAGTCACTCTTGGGTTTCTTTTGCTTTCAGCTCTGTCCAAGGGCTATTATACCTCTGCAGAAATATAACTTGGAAATAGTCAAAGGGGATAAGAAGATCTAATTCAGATCTTTGCAAGCTAACACTGATTTAATTTTCCTTTCATAGCTATAGTGTTTTTTGTTTTTTTTTTTTAAGATATCTTGCAGTTTGAGGTTGAATACTCAGTGTTTGCACCCAAGGTCCATACCCCAAAATGACCATGGCTTATTGTCATTTGGGTTATTACTCAGAGATGAATGTGCCCCTAGTGCAAGCCTACTAATTAAATATATGTTGCTAATTATATAGTTAATATAATGCAGTGTATTTATTGAATTGTACCCATTTCTTCATTCATTTTGATCTTTCTAATGTGAGCAGAACTGAGTTTCTTTGGTGTATTCTTCTGCAGAAAGGTCATTAATAATGTTGGTCATGAAGACAAAGACTGTGATGTGACAAATAATGGCATCTCTAATTCGGTAGAAGTGTGACATATTTTGATTATAACTACTTTGAGCTCTATAGGGGAACAGGAAAAAGTGGCTCATAAAAATGATTTAGAAAATGTTGTGTACAGTACACTCAACTGTGGCTGTTTGTAAAGAAATCATACTTTTTTAAAAATTACCAAGTCTATTGCAGACTTAATAATAGCTCAGATTAAACAGTCTAAGTACTATTAGGAGAATGGCTAAGTAAAACATATCATTAAAATAAAATACTACACAGCCACTAAAAATAAATTTTGTGGAGATATAGAAACATATATTAATTGAAATAATTTCAGTTGCAATTCAGAAAACCAGACTCAAATTGTCTTAAGCAATAATAAATTTATGGGTTCATGAAACCAAAAAGTTCAGAAGTAATGCAGGACTTCTGGCTGGGTTTGGTCCAGAGGTCCACAGTGTCATCTGCTTTCTGTCCACATCACTCTTCAGTTCTTTCAAGTTCATCCTCACGTGTGCTCATTCCTCAGGCTACTGTCCCTAATGATAGCCAAACTGGGTGCAGTATTTCAAAGCCTCAAATATTTGAACCAGTCCTTGGGCCAAGAAATATAATGTGCTAATTATTTTAGTCTTGCATGAACTTGGCAATTTTTTTTCTGCCGTGGGCACTCTTCCAGATACTGTGACCACTCTCCTGACTTCTAATACCATAGATTAGTTTCGACTACTTTTGAATTTCTATAAAGTATGTATTCTTTGGTGTCTGGCTTATTTTACCTCATATAATGTTGTGGGTTTTTTTGTCGTTTAATTTTTGTTTTGTTTTGTTTAAATTTCAGTATAGTTAACATATGGTGCTACATTAGTTTCTGGTATACAATATAGTGATTCAGTGATTCTATAGATTACTCAGTGCTCACCCTGATGACTGTACTCTTAATCCCCTTCACCTCTTTCACATATCACTTTACCCACCTCCTCTCTGGTGACCATCTGTTTATTCTCTATAGTTAAGAGGCTGTTTTTCGGTTTGTCTCTTTTTGCTTTGTTCATTTGTTTTGTTTCTTAAATTCCACATATGAGTGAGGTAATATGATATTGTCTTTCTGTGACTGACTTATTTCACATAGCATTATACCCTGTAGATCTGTCCACATTGTTGCACATGGCAAAATTTCACTCTTTCTCCATTGTATGTATATGTATTAATATTTATGGGCACTTTGGTTACTTCAATAATTTGGGTATTGTAAATGATTTTGCAACACACATAGAGGTACATATATTTTTTTTTTTTTTGAATTGTGTCTTCATACTCTTTGGGTAAATACTGCTAGTAGAATTCCTGGATTATAGGATAATTCTGTTTTTAATTATTTTGGGAAACCTCCATACTGTTTTCCATAGTGGCTACACTGGTTTGCATTCCACCATTTTCTCCATATCCTCGCCAACACTTGTTTCTAGTGTTTTTGATTTTAACCATTCTGTCAGGTGTGATATAATACCTTATTGCAGTTTTGTTTTGCATTTCCTTGATGATGAGTGATGTTGAGCATCATTTCATGTGTCTGTGGGACATCTGTATATCTTCTTTGGAGAAATGTCTATTCATGCCTTCTGCCCATTTTTTGATTGGATTTCCTTTTCTTTCGGTGTTGCGTTATATAAGTTCTTTATAGATTTTGTGTACTAACCCCTATCAGGTATGGTATTGGCAAATATTTTCTCCCATTCAGTAGGCTGTCTTTTAGTTTTGTTGATTGTTTCCTTCACTGTGCAGAAGCTTTTTATTTTGATGTAGTCCCAATAGCTTATTTTTGGTTTTGTTTCCTTTGCCTCAGGAGACACTTTTAGGAAAATGTTGCTATGGCCGTGTCAAAGAAATTATTGCCTGTTCTCTCTTCTAGGATTGTTATAGTTTCAGGTCTCACATTTAGGTCCTTAATCCATTTTGAGTTTATTTTTGTGTATGGTGTGAGAAAGTGGTTCAGTTTCATTCTTTCATTCTAAAGGTATTATATTTTTATCTTCTGTGAATGTAAATTGTCTAATACTTGGACAATGAAAAAGCAGTAGACTAAATGTATTGGTGGGTTGGTACATTGATCTTATTTCTTATCCTCAATGATGTTTGATATAAATGGAATATATTTATACATTGTACATTGATATGTATGTGATAGTGTATGTATCATAGATGTATATGTATCGTACATGTATATAGATAGTATATGTATCATACATATATATGTATCTGTTATATATTCATATAGTATACATCTCAATATCATAGTATACATATATCATAGTATAAATATCAATATATAATATATATTGATATATGTATATGATAGTATACATAACTATCAATTATGAGAACACCCATGATATTTTAAAACTAGGATAATAGCGATATTTCAGGGAAAACGTAATATTAAAATTTTGAAATGTCATCTAAGGGTAAATGAAACAGTAATAGTGACTTTTGAGTAATTTTTTTTTTATGAGAGAAATTCAGTGCAATGAAAGAAGAAAATAATTTTGGTGAGAAGTATTATTTGCAATTCCAAGGTGTTAAGAAAAATAATGGTAGAAGAGTTGAAGAATGTGTCCTTATGTAACACTTTCATCAAGTAGCAAAAGCTTGAGCTTGAAATCTGTCAATGAGCAAGGATTTTTTCAGTTACATTATTTTGAAAAGGTGATATTTCTCATATAATTATTTAAAAAGGTACTTTTACACACAATGATTGTTAATGATAAAAATTAAAAGATCAAATATGCAATGTGTCATTTACACACATAAAGTTATACGAATAATTATGACCATTCAGCGAAATTATTGTTTTGTTTAAAATGTTTATTGCTTATCTTTTTTACTTAGTCTTACCCCAGAGACTGTATTCTTAATCCTTTTCACCTATTTCACATATCCCTTTACCCACCTCCTCTCTGGTGACCATCAGTTTATTCTCTATAGTTAAGAGACAGTTTTTTGGTTTGTCTCTTTTTGCTTTGTTCATTTGTTTTGTTTCTTAAATTCCACATATGAGTGAAGTTTATATACACTTCATATATATGTGTGTGTGTGCATATATGTATATATACATGTATACACATATGTATACTTTCCTTCAAGTATATATATACTTCATATACTTTATACTTTATATAAAATATATATTTAAAAATATATATTTTCAAACTTTGAAGAAAGTACTAAAGATACAGAAAATTAAAATTAGATTATTATTTTTTTAAGATTTTATTTTATTTAATTGACAGATAGAGATCACAAGTAGGCAGAGAGGCAGGCAGAGAGAGAGGGGGAAGCAGGCTCCCTGCTGAGCAGAGAGCTCAATGCAGGGCTCCATCCCAGGACCCTGGGATCATGACCTGAGCTGAAGGCAGACAGAGGCTTACCCCCTGAGCCACCCAGGTGTCCCTAAAATTAGATTATTAAAAGGTAATTTTTAGCAAGTCAAGTTTGATTTGAACAGAATAGAATTTTTTAAAAAGATTTTATTTATTTGAGAGAGAGAGAGGGGAGAGAGGGAACGCAGGCAGGGGGAGTAGGAGAGGGAGAAGCAGGCTCCTCACTGCAGGGAGCCTGACATGGGGCTCAATCCCAGGACTCTGGGATCATGACCTGAGCCGAAGACAGATGCTTAACTGACTGAGCCACCCAGGCACTCCGTAGTTTGATTTGAAGTATTTAATTTATGTTTAAGTAATAAGAACATTGTAGATATAAGCACATCTCTGAAATCAATTTAAGAAATATAATTAGTAGATATATATTGCAAAATATAGTCTCTGTTTGTCTGTAGAATCTCATTTTCTGCATTTCTCATGAAATTCTTTCTCAGTATAGATAGTGCTGTAGTGTTCCCATTACATTTCTCAGAACCATCACAGCTAGATAATTCCCTATGTATCAGTGAATGACGATAATCCTGTGTTGAATTTCAATATCTCCAGTTCTGAGTAATTCAGTGGAGAGTAAAGATCTATCCTAGATGTACTTTCCTTCAAGCAATGCCACACATTACAGTCATTCAAAAACCTCAGAGACCAATGGCTCAGCAGTATACAGCTCAAACTGGCAATATGCCTGTAGCAGCATTAACTTTTGATTTTTGCTAGTGCTTGTTTTCTATTTTTAATATTGCACACAAGTGTCAGAATCCAGGCTGGTCATATAATGATAATACTCAAATGCAGTGAGATCCATGACTCTGCTGCAACCTGTCTTTATTTCCCCAGCCCCTCCGTAAGCACATAATTTATCTTTAAGAATTATGATTGACAGATTATCACTTAATAATGCTTACGCATTTGGAGGGGATAGTGGAAGTAAGGAGGGAAAAACACCTTTAAAAGGAGAATTTGTAGTGGTAAAAGTGCTTTGTGGCTTTGAGCCTCTGATTTTTGTCTGGTTGTGCTTGCTGACTGAAGTCCAGTTCTAATACTCCTGAGGATTTTGCTGTGCATCCACAAATAAATTAAAAAATTGAGAGCACTCATAATGGATCCATGATGATCTCAGTAATAAAAGGTTGAGGAAATATAAACATCCCTGAAAAAGCTATCTACTTTTTCTGAAGGATATTAAACTGGAGGTCAATCAGTAATTTATATTAGCATTGAAAGAAATAGTTATAAAATGGTAAGCAGAGAGTTATATCTATAGATATATTTGAATGTACATAGTTACGTGATATATGGAATATAGCAACACATCGCCCATATGAACTCAGCTTAAAAAATATTCTGGACAGAGGTGCCTGGTTGGCTCAGTTGGTTAAGTGGCCAGCTCTTGTTTTTTGTTTTTTTTGTTTTTTTTTGACAGGTCATGATTTTGGAGTCCTGGGATCTAGCTGGACATTTGGCTTCATGCTCAGTGGGGAATCTGTCTCAGGATTCTCTCTCCTTCTCCCTCTGTCCCTCCCCCCGTACCTTCTTCACAGGTGCACTCTTTCTTTCTCTGAAATAAAAATAAATATATTTTTTTAAAAATTCTGAACTATCTGAATAATTGTCTGAATACGTATTTACTAAAACATAAACAATTTTATTATCTATTATCCTTCAATCCTCTTCTTAAAGGTTATTTACTTTTAATTTAAAGATAATTCTAATTAGCTTAGTATTTCGGTTTCTAGTCACATAAACATGATACTCAGGGAAAATAACAAGGGAAAGGAAGAACTTCTCAGAAAACAAACTATATAATTAGAAAGTGATCGTTGACAAAAAAAAAAGGGGGACACAAAAACACAAAAAGCACAATCTGAGATAATTTTGCACAAGGCTAAATGGTGCTGTGTCTTACTGAAGACCTCCAGGCTATAACTGTAGGAATTTCAGCACAATTACATAATTGCTTCTCAGAATAACAACCCTGAATATTCAAAAAGATTTTAATACTTTTCCTGAAAAATTCAGAGGAATATACAGCTTTTTCTGTATTTGCATATATGTGTAAGATTTATAAAATGGAAATAGATTTTTGTCAGTATCTTCTAAGTTTAAAATTAGCTATTGAACTGCATAGCTGAGTAATGAATATTAAAAAGAAAACTACCCAAACGAAAAAGAGAAGGGGGTGTCAGTTCAAAATTTTCTTAAAATTCATTTGCAGAAAATGAAAAAGTTGGATTTTTTTCCATTTTATACGTGATAATCTATAAATAGTTCCCACATTTTGCAAGTAGAATATTGGAATAATTCATAAAATGTTGAGTTTGTAAGTGCTTTGGTGATTATGGCGAACATATCCTAAATTTATTCAGCACCTATGCGTTGCCCATCTGAGCTTCAGGAGACTGTTGAGTGGATGTTTCTATAATGTAACCCTCTGAGGGGAAAACATCCAGACCTAAGGGTATTTTCTTAGGTGGATCTGTGCTCTGTTTTGATATTGAAGCAGAAGAGAAGTAGGACGGCCACGGATAGAGTTATCAACTGTAAAACAAAGCCCTGGAAATAGGTGATTGCTTGGAAAATTTCAGTGTTGTCACAGAAATTTCTGTAGCAGAAATCCACCTCAAGACTGCCTCATACAGCTAGGACGCCTAAGGGTGGCTTCAGGCATTGTTCAACTAAAGCGAACAAACAATATGATCGGGACTTTCTTTCCATCTCTTGGTTCTGCTTTTCTCTACACCTTGGCTTCATGCTTTTATGTTGTAAATGTCTTCCTTGTGGTTAAGGGAGAGTCACTGGAAGTAGCTTCAAGTCAAGTCACTTTACATTTCTAGGAATGGTTCTTTAAAGGCAATAGACTGGTTCTTGCAGAGAAGCCTTGGGAAGGATTTTGATTAGTCTGGCTCAGTTTACTTGTCTCTTTCTTAAACAAATCTCTGTGGTCTGGGGAATATGAAACTAATAGTCTGAGTTAAATGTTCACTCCTTAAAGATATCTAGGAACAGAGCACCATGACTGACAGCTCCATCAGGTCCGCAGCTGGGAGAGGAGTGATTCTCCAACAGGATAAGTGCCAAGAAGATATGAGCTTAGTGCAGTTCATGGTCTCTTGGAACATTTGTCGTCAAAGGAAAATTAAATAAGTGCTTCTGATGGAAGCTAGAATATTTGGCACTTACGAAAGGACGCAAACCCATATCCTATGAACGCTACTAAGAGATGGGCCAGGTGAGTCTGAAATGTATGAGAAAACAAAATTTAAAACAAATGAAAGTGTTTTTCTTGCCACCTCTGAAGCGCTAATAACCAAATACTACCAAAATGACAAATACCATTACTACTAACTAGTATTTATTGAATATCCATGCTATGTCCAGCAAATTATACAGTTTATCTCATTTAATGTTAAGCAGAAACTCAATGATACGTATTTTTTATTACCTCTATGTAACAAATAGGGAGACTAAAACTACTTATATTAATTTGCTCAAGTTTATAACTAATGAAATAAAATTTAGATAGATTCAATTCCAGACGGCATGTTTTCAGAAAATAGCCCATTCCATTTTTAGTTCCTTGAAGCAGTAATTGTGCTTTTTAAAAACCTGTATGTTCAGGGACACCTAGATGGCTCATTTGGTTAAGCCTCTGCTTTGGGCTCCGGTCCTGATCCCAAGGTCCTGGGATTGAGGCTCCTTGCTCAGCAAGGAGTCGGCTTCTCCCTCAGCCTGCTACTCCCCCTGCAGGTTTTTTCCTCTCTCTGACAAATAAGTAAATAAAATCTTAAAAAAAAAAAAAAAATCTGTATGTTCAGTGCCGATGATTTCATCTGGTACATTGTATATATGTGCTTGTCCAATGACTACCTAAGGGTTGATGTAACTCCCACCTTGGAAGTCTCATACTTCCCCTTTTGAAATATTCCCAGCATGAGGCTTCCTAAGAAGTAAAGCAGTATTCCCATCCTACGTATTAACACACAGAAAGAAGAAAGTGGAGGAGATATATTTACTTAAAATTAGTATTAAATTGCTTTGTCCCTTCATTCAAAACTATGACCTGAGGGCCTTCTAAAGTGTGGGATACTGCTTTGGCCACAGGACCAAAGAAGGATCTCTGAGAAGTTTATTCTAGTGGGAAGAAGGAGATAGATAATAAACAATGAACATAGTATAGAAATACATTACTTAGAATATTAAGAAAATAAGTGTTAGGGGAAAAAATGGACGAGATAAGTGGGATCAGGCTTACAGGGGGTTATAGTAGGGCAGGAAGGTGGTGATATTAAATAGGCTCTACCACATGAACATTAAGTCTTGATGAGTAATGGCCATAAAAAGGGTCAATTTTTATAAAAATAATTGAATTTTCTTAACTTTGCTTTTTAAAAGTCCTTTTAATGGTCCCACTTTACTTTGTATTTGCATTTTTAACTCACTATATCAATGCAAGCATAATCACATGCGTTTTGAAACTCTCAACAGGAAAATAATTACTGTGAATTTAGATTGTGGTGCACTTATAAAAAGAAGTGTCCCACCTAACATTTACACAGGAGTGACTAAGACTTGAACTGTTTAAATAAACTCAGTGTAAATGTTAGCACATTAGATAGGAAAAAGGAACATGTGAGTTCTTCTCACTTTTCCATTGCTGAGTTTCTACTGACCTAACAGAAATAGTATTCTATTTGTTTTCATCTATAAAAGAAAAATAGTTATTTTTTTCATCTTACAGGACTTTATAATGAATTCAGGAAGGGATTAATATTTTGATTTCTTTGGGGAATATAAAAATAACACATCATTTATTCATTAAAACAAACATAGTTGGCCTAAGAAAGCACGAGCTGATTTAATGAAAAGATCTGGATTATAGGATTGCTCTTTGGTTACTTTATCAAAGGATGATAACTCAGAGAGCTTCTTAGTGGTTTTTAAATTTGGAAGCTATTAAGAACAAATTGTAATGTGCACATAATGATTTTATCAATACAGATACAATCGAAATGTTTGTGGTGTATGAAAATATAGTCCAATCAAATGTGTTAAACTTCCCTGGCAAACTTATTTACATTATTTAGTTAAAACACAAAACAAAACAAAACAAACAAACAAAAAATCCCTAAAACTGTTTAGCTAACTAAAGAAACTTCATATAGATGCTCTGTAATTTCTGAGTTAGTGAAGTATTTAGGAATGCTTTTTGTTGATTTATTATCATGACTTATCTTTTTTTTTTTTCCATTTAAAATGACCTCATATTTGAATATATGCTCAATATGTAGACCACTGTCACGTAAGAGAACTCGTTAGGATTATCGTTCATGTAATTTACTATTCCTTCACAATCCTAATAATGCTTGCATTGTTGTGAGCTCTTGATAGCAGATGTAAGGAATATTTGAATGAATAAATTTTCTATGTTAAAATCCCCGTGTTTCCTAAAATAAGTAAGAATAGCATTAAAACAGGGAATTCTGAGGTTCAAGGGCTATCTCTATCATTTATTAATACATTTTTGCACTTCTTTGAGCTTCATTTTTTTTTTTTTTTTTAGCTAGAAAGAGCAAAATAACACAAGGTGTCCTGAGAATTACATGAACAATGTAGCTCAAATTCTTTGTAAATTTCTTTGTATTATGACTGCATGAAACTATTACCATCCCAACCAGGAAGCAGAAGTTTTTGTTTGTGTGGTGAGTTCCTGGCATATAGGTGGCATTGGATGAAATTTTGTTGAAGGCCGAATAAAACAGTCTTCTTAGCAGAATTAATTCCAAATGAGGCTCTCCAATAAATGTTTAACACACACGCACTCACACAGTTTTTAACACTTCTCGTATGACAGCTTGCTAAATATAGAATCGATATGGCAAACCAGCAGTTAACCTTAAAGATTAAAGGGAAAAATTTTTGAAAAAAAAAAAAATAAAAGGTTACTGCAGAGCAGTTGATCCATTCTGTCAAAATGCCAGATGTCTCTTACTCTTTGCTCCTGGATATTATTAAAGCTGGCTTTAAGGCTTCTCGGTCTGTCTTTCTCTCATTTTCTTTCTCTCTCCTTGTCCCGATCAACATGCTGGCTGCATTGCTCAATTACTGGACCAATGTAACTTGCTGTCCTCCTCTGCTCAGCCACTTTTATAGCAGCACTAACAGATGCTATCATTAAGACCCTCAATGGGAAATCATGAACTAACTATATTCTTTGCCCTTCTCCCTTTTCAATTTTCTTTAAAAAGCTAAGCCATCTGCTTTAACCCTCTTAAAATTGCAAGTTTCTTTATAACATCAGTATTGCATTTATCTTAATAATAAATAGATATTTAAACCCTACGCTCAGACGTTTAATTTGTATAGAGGTATTTGTTGGTACTGGAATAAATTGAATTTGAGCATTATAGGTTGGATCTTAATTTTTGGTAATAATCTCATATTTTAATCATATACATGTAAACATAAGCATCATGCTTACCATGTTTTAAAATATGTAATTTTAATAAAAATATGCTTTTATTAAAATATAGAATTATTATGAAAACACTAAATAAATACTGTGTTTATAAAAACTTCAGGCCTCATTACATTACATGGGCAATTGGAAATACTGGTGATTTTCATATTTATGTATAAAAACTATCAGTGCTATTTATTAAAACTAAAATACCAAGATGAGCTAAAACATATGAACTTGGAGTTTATGAATATATATAATTATTAAAATTAAGGAAGACCTCATTAATTCAAAATTTATGATAAACATTAATACCTATGTTTTGTATTACATTAATACCATAATATACAAAAATTAATTTAAAAGAAAATATATCACTCCCTTCACATTAATGTTGCAGGTCATGAAAACAATAGTAATTTTTCTAAAATAACGGGCCAGGAGTTTTGAGGACTGGATAGAGAAAGAAAGAAATTACCAATTATTCTTATATTTTTCATTATGGTAACCAATCATGTGGTAGTTTCAAGAAAATAAACTTGAATATATTTTTCACAGTAATAATAAATAGCAACTTTACTGGTATTACCCACATTTCTATGGTAAAATCTCAGTTTTTCCACCTCTCCTTTAACTTTCTTCTTTGTCAGTTTTTCCTTTTCTTCTAGAACTCTAAATCCGAGAGGGCCCCAGGGTTCCTTTACTTCCTAGGACTGACTGAGAACTATGACACTTCTTAGACTTTTTGCTTTAAATATACTAGTGGTTCAAAAATCCTATGTGGAGATCAGACTTCTCTCCTAACTAATAGACATCAAAATTTTAGTGTCTCCATCTGAAATACTGATTCCTTGTCCACAAAACCCACTCTTTATGCTCATACATATCTCAGTGAAGTATAACTTCACTCACTCTTTCTTTATTTTATTCTTCTTCAGAGGTATTTTCACCTGATATATTCCATATTCATATATTGGTTTGCCTGTCTCCACTACACTCTAGAGGTTAGAAAGAGCCTAACACATTTTTAGCATGAATGAGAATGAGAATGAATTAGATTTCTGTTTGGGCATTAACAACACAAAAGTCAGTAAAATATAATGCTCTATCAGTTTTCTGTGCTGTTTCAACTAATTACTACAAATTTAGTAGCTTAAAGACCACTTTTTTTTTTAAATTTTTGGTTCTTTAACATAGAGTCTGACACAAGTCATGCTTGGGCTGCAATCAAGTGTTACCCAGGTAGCACTTTTTTCTGGAGGCTTTAGGGAAGATTTTTTAACTTGCCCGTTCTAGTGCCTGTAGAACACTAACACTCCTTGGCTGGCGGCCTTCTTTCTTCATCTTCAGTCCAGCAACACTGCATTTCTTTTACCATTCTTCCTTAGTTACTTTTCCTTCTGATTCTTTTCTTCCACCTCCTCACTACACTTTTCAGTCTCATTGTGATTACATTGGGTGTGCCTGGTTAAAAAAAATAATAATAATAATAATAATAATAATCTTACTTGCAAACTTAATTCCATCTACAAACTTAATTCTTTACTTTGAAACCAAGCATATTTACATGTGCTGGAGGATAGAAGTGAGCATGTTTCAGACACATTTTTGCTCACAACAATACATAGGAACCTGATCCTAGTATGGTATGTAGAATATAGTGTATAAGAGAGTCGGATTTTAAAAAATTACAGAGGCAATATTGGCTTTTAAATTGAGTTTGGGGACAGGTTGTCTTCCCTTATTGGAAAATAATATGTACCAGATTACTTCATGTAAGATCTCAAAATAAATGCCAGAATAGCATTGTGTGGAAAAAGGGGAAACATTGGAAAAATCATATAAGAATATATTTAAAATACTGGAAATTGAGCAGAATTAATGGAAGACTCAAAGAGGAAATTTATAGAATGCATAAGATATAAATTTTAAAAAACCACATATATATCTACAATTAAAAGACACAATCAGAATGGAAGGTATAGCTTTAGACAAGATGTTGAATCTTTAATTTATAAAGAATTACTAAAGTCAATGAGAAAAATGCTAAAAAGAGAAAACATGTATGAAAAAGGAAAAAGTAAATTGTGGAAAAAGAGACTTAAAACAAATTAAACTAATGAAAAAATTCAGCATCCTGGCAGTCTATTTACTGAATTAAAACAGAACCCTCTTCTTTATGGCCTTTCAATTACTGTAGCTTTAAATATGACAATGTTGTGTCCTCATTAGGCTACAGTAAAACAAAAACTAGGAATTTTCTTAAACACTTAATGTGGAACTTTTAGGAGAATGGTTTTTTTCATGGAAAAATTCACGGAATGAATTTCTTGATACATTGAAGTATGAAAACATGTGTAAAACAATTTTTCAAACCAGCTGTATTTCTTTTATACACTTGGTAAATAATCATTATGGTAATTATTGATACCATAAATTCCTACCAAATAATCTAGCATGATTCTGGGATGCGGAGGGCTCTGGATTAATATTTATGCTTTTCTGTATTCTGAGAATTGCCCTCTGAAAACAATCATAAAATTAATGACTATGATAATTATTACTACAGTAAGAACAAGAAATAACTGAAAGGAAGACAGAGATAGAAAGAGTGCGGAGATTATGGGTTATTATCAGGAGCTGCTTCGGGGTGCTTCCTCCAACTGCATTATCAAAGCCACCAGCTTGAGGACAATAATAGGCTTATGTTATTTCCCACTAAGCATCAAAATAAATAAATAATAGAATTAATGTTTAATAACAAAAAGATCTGAAATGGATATAAATATTACTATTGCATCCACAACAATGTCTCCTAAAGTTTTTAAGAAGATTTTTTTATGCTTAAAAAAATTAAACTGGGGGCGCCTGGGTGGCTCAGTGGGTTAAGCCACTGCCTTCGGCTCAGGTCATGATCTCAGAGTCCTGGGATCGAGTCCCGCATCGGGCTCTCTGCTCAGCAGGAGCCTGCTTCCTCCTCTCTCTCTCTCTGCCTGCCTCTCTGTCTACTCATGATCTCTCTCTGTCAAATAAATAAATAAAATCTTAAAAAAAAAAAAAAAAAAAAATTAAACTGACTTTTCTTAGTTCCATCAAACTCACTTCAGAGTCTATATATTCTGATATTATTGTTGGTTTTTTTAGGCTAAAGAATAATAAAGCCCATTTTAATCCAATTTTATCTCTATAAAAATGATGAGATGTTGAGGAAAAATACATAATTTTCCCTGAATCAAATTCATTCTAGATACTTCTTAAAATGACACTGAAACCTGCTTTCACTTAAGTCACACATGACTGTGACCTGAATAAAATTGCTGATAAACTTCAGTTACCTTAATCATATATGTCCAGTTCCTCTTGCTTTTTTTCTTCTTCCTGTCTAGTATACTTTATTCTAATTATGAACTCTATCCTTTCAGGATCACTTTTTTTTCCCTTGGCATCTGTGAAGAATTGAAATTCATTTTGAGAGCTGAGAATGTCTAGAAGTCATAGGCAGGTTTAGATAACAAGTTAGGTGTTTTGTCATTTTTCCCTGTTATTTATTATTTTGCCCTTATCTCCCTGAGTAAAATAAAGTACATTGCTTCCAGCCTTTTCAGCCACAATAAGAATGGATAAAGCTTTTTAAATAATAGGTTCCCTAAAAATCATGTTAGAATAGATTTGCGTGTCTTGGTTGTTTATTTGGGGGTTTTTACTGCTGTAATTTTGTATTGCGCAAAACACAAGATGAAAATGGCAAGAAACCACAAATAATTTGAACTTTAGGGCTTTGACATGAGCCCCCAGTCAAAACAGTTAGTTAGGGAGTATTTGGATTCATGCAAGTATAACTCGTAGTCTTCTATATGCCTATATGGGAAATATATCCTGCGACTGTATTTTATACATATATTACTTTATAATTTTTCATTATTAGGTAGATAAATATTTCTGTTTGTTATTAATGTAGTTTCATTCTGTTTTTATTCTATATGTAATAGTTATCAGGAATATGTGAGTTAGTCCTCTGTTAACTGAACATTGCACCCTTTCCTTTTTCTGCGCAAGACTGCAAATGAGCTCAAGAAAAATTCAGAGCACTAGTTATGTGATAAATGCAAGATAAGTGTCCTTGGAGCGGAATATCTCTTGGGCCCAGGGCAGCTCTGTCATTACCTCTCTCACAAGTTACTTTGGTTTGTATTTTGTAACCAAGAAAGATGTCAGTGAACTTCTATTTTTTCTTACAAATACAAAAAAATCCTTCAGTTTTATTTCCTTTTTATTCCAAAAGGAAACTTGATTCTTTTTTTTTCCTATTACACAAACATACAAAAACAACTTTAAGAAAAGCTGCAGACGAGTGTTCTAATAAAATGTTCTTTGTCTGAAAGTGCTTTATAGGTAGCAGAGATAATGATCAGATAGGTGGATTTCTGCACACTCCCTGGGTGACTGTTCCCTGATGTTCGAAGGGCTGTGACACTCCTAACCAATTGATCCCGAAGCACTCGACTTATGAACCAACACCTCTCCCCTCATTAGCCTTCTACCCTGCAGGCTTTTCACCCCCATCCATGAGGGCTAAAATAATCAGTATTACATATCACATTGACTATGTTACACATATCTTTAAACTGGCTTATATTCTCTTTTCAAATCAGATTTGAATTGGTCACCCGGAATGCTAGGACCTCCTGGGTGACTGTTTCGTCCTATCTCATCTTCCCCATGAGTCTCTTTTCTACCTTCCAATTTAAAATGGTATAATGACTTATGATACCTAGACCTCTCTGTTCTTTTTCTCTGTCCTCTCCACAGTCATCTTAATGGGTTGAATTTTTATCTTCTATTAGATAAAAGAATGAAAGAATGCTTTACAGTCACTAGCAGCCTTGTTCTCCAAATTATCTTATAATCTTTGTTATTTTCAGGGACTTACATTTGCTGTTCAAAGAATAGCAGATAATGCTCTTTGTTCTTTGTCTTAATATAAAATTTATTGAAATTATTTTCTCAAAAATACTCAGTCTGATAAGTTTCTTTATGCACTGCCCATAGTTAAACATGTTTCCAGGGGGCACACACAGGTACCCTACCCATAGACATAGACCAAGAGATGCCTTTTCTTAGAAAAATCAGATTTACTCTGCCCTATTACAGGTAATCTTTTTGGGTCATTTAGAAACACTTGAAATGTCAACTCTTCTTTTCAAAAAATGCTTTAGCAATGCAAAGGTCAAGTTACCTCTGCATTTAAACAGAAGAAATAAAACATTGTACCCATTAAGTTTATACTGATGAATCATCCAGCATCTGAAAATGTTTCATCTGAGGACAGAAAAAGGTAAAGAAGACCCTTATGAAATAATACCTACTTGTTAGGGATTTCATTATCTAAAATATAAAATATATGCAGGTGAATGCTATAGATACCAGTGATATCAATACCACAAATTATTAAAAATGATACAGATATAGGGATATAAATGTGACAGAAAATGGCACACATATGCATAGAGACATAGATATATATGGACAGCAAATAAGTTGAAATTACACAGGGATATTTTAGAGACAAAAGAAAAAGGGGTATACCAAAGAACAGAAAGGAGAAGAAAAGAATAACAAAAGTGCATGTTAATCTAAACCCATTGGGAGGAGGAAAAATAATTTTCCTTCTACTTGTAACTTAGAAGTAAAACAGCCAATTATATTACCAGCAAAATGGGTTTATTCAGTAATAACAGAATAATTGCAATTCTGGATATGGGGGCTATGGCAAGCTATAGGCAAGTCCAGAGATCAAAGGACTATTACTTTATAATAGGAGGAAGTTAAGAGGGGCTGCTCAGAATGAGAAACCATTGGAGAAAGCAAGAATTCAGGGTGGTTTCCTAGTTGTTGAGTTGTGGAATTTTCTCATGGATTGAGCTTGTTCCCAGGCAAGGAGAAATTCTCTCTCCTGGAGGAGTTTTAAGATAGGATTGTCTCTATTCAGATGCAAGATCTCTTGTTGGGCGACAATTGGTAACAAGTGGTAGGGCATGAGAGCTCCCCCTTTTGGCCGTCAGACTCCATTTTAAATCAAGATTCCTTTGTTCAGTTTCACAGTATCTTTCTAGATTCTGGGCAGATTACCTCCTTACCCCATAATCCAAGATTAATAAAGGAAAACAAAAGTTGATTAATATGTATACTGCCCATATATTTGGATATTACCCAGGAAAACAGAGTAAAACTCCCTGAATGGCCACCACCATAAATAATAGACAAAAGACAAAAAAAGATGTTTGTCAGTTAAGGGAGGTTATCAGGAAAAGCCCAGTGACCAAGGGTAAGGTGGATGCAGATTTAAGTGTGCAGATTTAATTTTATCTATTGATAAAAGTTTCCTGTGATTTATAATCATCCTTCTCTTCTGGTGCAATGAGGGAGACACCCTTACAAATGGAGATTTCTGTATAGATGGAAATTTCCCTCACAAAAAAGTAACTTCTATTTTCAGAGATTCTCTTATGTCTGCAGTTTTGAAAAAGTAATCAGCTTGAAATGATCCTTATGCCAAAAAGTCGTATTGTTAGGTGGCACATTTTAGGGTCTACCCTTCAACCCTATAATTTTATACATGAAGAAGTAAGTTTGAGACTTATTTCCAGACAAATTAGTTAAAGGCCAGAAGGAGTGCATTTCCAAAGTACAGCTGCTGGAATTGGAAACAGGACTCCACTTAGAGCATACAATATTCGCTAATAAAATTTTGGGCCAGTTACTTAGTCTCTGGGTGCTTCAGTTTTTTTTTTTTTTTTTTTTTTTTTTTTTTAATAAAATGGTCATTAAAGCAGCATACTTCCTACATGGAAGTATTAAGAAAACTGAAAGTGTGAAATGCTGAATCTGTCCTTGGCCTCCAGACCTTCAGTTCTGTCTACATTAGCTTTCCTTACATCTGAGCTCAGTCAACTCTAAGGCATACAACCTCTCTATGTAGTTCTATATTTGTAGGCTTTACATCTGTAACCGCACAGAAAATAACAGTATTCAACTGACCAAAATTCACTAAAGCTTTTATTTAATATTCACTAATGTTAATATTTAAGTTCATAAAACTTTTTCTTGAAATGATATGTTTTGAAACTTTTTCTGGAAATGATATGTTAAAAGGAATTACTATTTTCAGTGAAATAAAATTTACATTCATAGTAAACAGCAATTATAATATGTTCTTAGTTGTTATTATATCCTAAATTGACACTTTTCAAGTTTAATTTTATATATTTTTCAGTATTTGTTGGCAAAGAGTTAAAATAGTTGGAGTCAACATGAACTGCTGTCACAGAAAGTGATAATTTCTGGGTTCAAGCCTGCTTTTCTGTTCCTTTTCTTTTCTTTCTTTTTTGCCAGCATCCTTTAAGATGAATAATACTTTTCTCTGAGGCAACATTTCTACATCTAAAGCCTAATAGGCCTTTCTCTTTTCTTTGTACTCTTTGTTAAAAGCCTTTAAAATAGAGAATACCTTTCTTTGTATCCTGCATTTTCCCTTACCTGAAGAGAAGGCTGCCTGCAGGCAGTCCCTTTGAGTTTCAGGAGGTTGCTATAACCTTCTTTGTGATTAGATTATTAGTAATCTGCTACTTTTCCTGCATAATGCATTTCTAAAACACTGAAACAGTAATGGAAGAGAAGTGAGACAAACAATAACTTTTCCTAAATTGGAGTGGGATGGCAGGTGGATACTTGTTTTATTCTCAGAGGGAATTCCACTTTCACTTCAATATTATTTTGGAATATTGTATGATTTTGGCTTAGTTTTGCCTTTTTTTTTTTTTCTTGTACTTTAGGACACACAGTACACTAGCTTAAAAGAATGCCAGATTAAAGGTAGAAGAATACCAAAGTTGTTGAAGATAATGATTTATATCTTTGACAGAATTTTTTAGTTTGTGGATTTACTCTAATCATTACTGCTTGATGTTTTGAAATGTTTCCAGTACTTGGTAAGAATTAAGAACAAAATGGGTTAAAATACACAAAGAATTTCACGGTAGATTTCTGCTCTACCAAAAATGTCAAAACACACGTGTCATTGGTTTGTAGGGAAGGGGAGCAAAATATACCACCCCAGACTACGCTTCTTTGGCACAAGGATTATTTTGAGGTGGTTATTTTTAAGAAATAGTAGACATAAGAAAACCTCTGAAAACCCAATACAAGTCACCCTTTTGTAAGATACAATTACATTTATAAGTGAAATCCTAATTGTAAGGGTATCTTCCTCTCTGTACCAGGAAATATGCATTCTGACCAAATTTCTAGAAACTTTTCAGCAGAGAAAGTGGCTAATTAAATATGTATAACAACCATACCCTAGTTTCCCTAGTTTATTGCATTTTGCCTGATAGCCTTCCATAATTGCCTCCCCACCCCTGCAGCATCTTCTTTTTTCTTTAGCTAGAGATGGTATTTAAGTTGTAGCTTGGGACATTTTTGGGGAATTACTCTATTTTCCTGGTTATTTCCCATGTATACAGGAGGTATACATACATATACAGACACAAAGGAAAAATTTACAAATTTCATGTTTGTTTTTCTCTTGTTAATGTTTATTTAATATGGGGGTGGGCATGGACTGGGGAGAGAGGGCTCAGCCAAGAATCTAGAATGGTAGAGAAAGAATTTTTCTTCCTCTACTTTACCAATTAAGCTAGTGTACAGAATGTTAGTTTTCTAACATTGTAGATACATTAATATTCACATTCTTGTGTGAAGGGTTGAAAAGGGAATGAATGCCCACATTCTGCATTTGGAATACAATTTCAGGAATAATAATAGTGCCACTTGTCAGTTGGAGGGAAGAAAAAGAAAACAAAGTACATTTCCTTGGGTCAAATAATGAAGATTCCTTTGGTGTATGAAAACGAACTCAAGTTTTATGGGACAAAAGATACAGTTGAAGAAGTTTATAAATTGTTTGTATAGAAAATCTGCTTTCCCAACAAAATTATGCAGATTGTATCTAATTTAGTTTAATTTTGTTTATTGTTGTTGTCATCATTCTTTTACAAACATAAGAATTTGGATGAAGATAATGATAGAAGAGATTAAGTACAGAATTTGAAGTATCATGTAAGGTACCAAGACTGCAAAACTTTCACGTGACTCCATATTACATATTTTTAATTACTAATGCTACATAATGCCAATAATCCACATTATGTATGCCAATAATCCACAGAAGACAGAAAGTTTGCAGAGTGTAATTGTGGAAAGAAATTTCCACAAGTTCGCAGAATAGAATGTGGAAAGGGTGCCTTTCTTCTGACTATTCTTCATTAGCAGCACGTTTTTTAATCTCCACATGTTTGTATTTTTCCAGTTTTCTTCTTGTAATTGATTTCTGGTTTCATACTATTATAGTTTGAAAAGGTACTTATTATTTAAGTTTTCTTGAATTTATTGAGACATCTTTATAATCTAAAATATGATCCATCTTGAAGAATAGCCCATGTGCCCTTGGAAAAGATAGGTATCCTCCAGTTTTTAGATGAAATGTTCATAAATTTATTAAGTCCATGTAGTCTAACATGTCATTTAGGGTAATGTTTCCTTATTGATTTTCTGTTTGGATGATCCGTTGATGTAAATGCGGTATTATAGTCACTGACTGTTATTGTATTACTCTCAATTTTTCCTTTATGTCTGTTAATATTTGTTTTATATAGTTAGGTGCTCAGGACTTAGTATTTAATAGCAGCAGTATTGAATTGGTGTATTGACTATTTTGAATTATAATGGCTGGATTACAAATATTAATGCCAGAAAACCGAGTTATAATTTTAGCCCTGCTAAGGGTGGATTCATTCTTAGAAAATTTAATTCCATCAGGAACTGTACTACATAATTCTCTAAATCATCTCCCGTTCTGTAATTCCATGATTCTATAATAAAGTATTCAAATTCCTTTAGTGTGAACAATAGTTGGAAGGCCGGCAGGGACAAAGGGTCATGCCCCAAGAGGAAACCACCATTAAAAGGATTTTATACCACCCTGGAAGTAGCCCTCCACTCTTCCCATGTGAACAACTACCTGATAGGTAAATGACCATGTGGACAAAGACCTGACCCGGTGACAGGAGCAGGGAGGGTTAATCAGATTAAAACATCCCACTAATAATCCCTTAAAAACCCATAGACTTAGAAGCTCTTGGGATAACCCTCTGGGCCCCCCACCTTCAGGATCTTTGTACTGTCACTTTGCTATCTCTTAATAAAACTTGCTTTACTGTCCACCACTCTGTCTGGTCTACTCTTCATATTTGAAAGTGGTATGACCAAGAATCCTGGGCATGGAGGGGGTAAGCTACACTGTAACAATAGTGTAGTTTATTCACAGTTATGTCATTGCAATAGGAGGGTTGTAATGTTCATACAAATGTGATTTACATATTGAAGGTTCAGAACAAGCCTCCCTAAAACATGCCATTTTGGCATGTGCATTATTTTGAGCTGAAGGCAGTCGAAATGGAAAAACTTTTATTTCTCCCTAATTGACATAAAGAATTTAGACACGAAGTCTGTTCCAGAAAAACAGCTATTTCCAGAGATAAATTTTTATCTGAAGACCTACTTGCATGACAGGGGAAACATCTATTTACCAAACTTTTCTCCTTCTTATCTTCCTGTGAATTACCCTCCTCCCCTTTGAAGCCTCAGGCACCTGTCCCTTCTTTAGCTCAGGATGGCACATGAGTATATAAGCTCACCTATTTTGAGACTCATGCCTTTATGTGGCTCCTGTATGTATGTAATTGAATTTGATTTCTCTTGTTACTCTGTCTTATGTCATTTTTGTTGTTGAACTATCCACAGAACCCAGATGGATAGAAAGAAAAAATTTCCTTCTTTACAATATAAATAAACTCTTTATAAATATCATATTTAATTTTACTTTTAACTACTTAGAGATTAATTCATGGATTCAATAACTTTTTTTTAAGAGGAACTACATACAAATAGTACAGTGGCACAGGGTTATAATACTGGGTAAGATAAATAAGTTCATGCTTTTAAGGAGCTTACTGTCTACAAATACATGTAAAAGATTTAGAAGTAATTGTGATTAAAAGAAGACAAATTTGAGGCTTGGAATAAAAGTAAAATTATGTGAACTTACAGAGTTATATACCTCATCTAGTCTTTCCAATAACAATGTAAAGCTTTTAAATCATTTAAAAATGAACAGAAATGAGACCAGAAAATTTGTTTAACTTACTTATGGATGTTCAGATAAGTCGCAGTCACTTATCCATATCTGATAATCCAAATATGGATTTTCTAATTTTTTCTGCTTTCTATGCAGAAAAAAATACTGCAATTTTATAAAATTAAAGTATTTAATAGTTTTTAACTCATTGGCTAAGTAACTAGTAATTAAAATTTTATATATAAAATACAGTGTTTTCTTAAGATTTATCAGAGCTTTTTTACCCCGATACAGTAATAACTAATATTCAAGATGATACATGCTCCATGGGAAGGGGTTTCTGAAAAGTTAAGATGAATATAGCCCTCAAAGATGCATGATGGATATGTACGTGAGAGAATAAAGATTGAAACTCAGTTGTGTATACATATAATGTGTGTGTGTATATGTTTGTATATATATATATGTAACATTTGTATAAAATATAAATGTATACATATTTATAAAATCAGTGATATCTTAGAAAAGTTTATTGTTATACTGCTGCATATGTTAGCATTTTGGGTGAGGAAACTTGGTTTCCTACAACATGCATATTCTACATAAATCCAATTAACAGTGACTTTTTGCCAAAAAATAGTGACTTTCTGTAATTACCTCAAAACTTAACTTCATCAAAACAATACACATTTATTTTCTTACAGTTTATCAGTTATCTGGTCTAGCTTAACTGATAGCTTCTGGCTCAAGGACTGTCAGCTTGGGCTGTGGCTCTTCGGAAGGCTCTGTTCTAAGGATTAGAATCCTCTTCCAAGCTCATTTATGAGGTTATTTGCTGCAGGTCACAGTATTTTGTCATGTGACTGTCCCCATGGCTACTTTACAAGATGGCAACTGGCTTCTGCCAGGATGAGTAACCCAGACGGAGCCAGAGAGTACGTGCAAGATGGAAGCCACCATTACTGAAACGTAATCTTGGAAGGAGCATACAAAATGACATCACTTCTACCATATTCTGCTACGTAAAAGTATGTCAATAAATCCAGCCCATATTCAAGGGGAAGGGATTGCAAAAATGCACAAAATCAAGAGTTGGGGAGCAATGGGGGCCATCTTAAAGGCTATCTACAACAATCTTGTTATAATTCTGATTATAAGCTTAGTTTACAAACTAATTTTATTAACACTGACATCTGAAAAGTATTTTTTCTTCCATCAGGATTAGTAAATCAGAGAAACATTCCATAAATTCTGTTATTTCTTAATTCATTGTTTTTAAAACGTTCTAGAACTCTTCTTAAGTATATAAAATTCAAATTGCTCATTTCCCAGTCTTTCCTCATTATGGTGATGAGCTAGACCACACACTTGCTTCTTAGTACTATCACCCCGTTGTGTTTCTCTATAACTATTGTTTTCTTTAAATTTTTATTCCAGTCCTATATGACAAATTCTGAAAATGGATTTCATCACGGGCTCCTCCTAATTATGTGAAAAAGGGTCCAATGTGAGCAAAAGAAAAATAGATCTCTGGATTCTTCATTTTGAGTCTGGTAAAGTGTCTGCATATACACACATGGTTATTATGTTTCCCTTAATATATAGTGGGTGTTTATATAGAAACCTTCTAATCTGTGGTTCTAGTCTGGGTAAAGGTTTACTTAGATTCTGAAAAAAAAATTAAAAAAAAAACAGTTTCAGGAAATAAAGGTCTAGAAGTATTGGTATAGCTTCCAATATACTAAGGAATAACAAAAGTCTTCATATGATAGAAGAAAATCTGATTTTATGGTTGAGTAGTATTCCATTGCCATTTGCGACAACATGAATAGACTTAGAGGGTATTAGGCTAAGTGAAACAAGTCAGAAAGAGAAAGACAAATACCGCATGTTTTCACTTCTATGTAGAATCTAAGACACAAAACAAATAAAAAGCTGAATTAAACCTATAAATACAGAGAACAAACTAATCATTGCCAGAGTGGAAGATAATGGGAGGATGGGCAGGATGGGTGAAGGGGAGTGGGAGGTACAGGCTATTATTCTAGTTATGGAATTCAGTTAATTAATTCCAAATTAATTAATTCCAATTAATTCTAGCTATGGAATTATTAAGTCCCAGGAATAGAACATAGGGAATTTAGTCATAGGGACTAAAGGAACATAGGACATAGGAACGCTCAGGTCATGATCCCAGGGTCCCGGGATCAAGCCATTGGGCTCTCTGCTCAGCTGGGGGCTGGCTTCCTTTCCTCTCTCTGCCTGCCTCTCTGCCTACTTGTGATCTCTGTCTGTCAAATGAATAAATAAAAAACATCTGAAAAAGAAAAAAAAAAGCAGGAAAGCTCTGTAACTACTACATTTATTATGGTACAAAGTTTGAAGATGGTGTTTTAAAAACATGTCAGACTGAATAACAGTTTTACATGGTTGCTGGGCATGGTTCAAGATATGGATTAAGTTCTGCTAATAAGGGGTGTCTGGGTGGCTCAGTGTGTTAAGCCTCTGCCTTCGGCTCAGGTCATGATCTCAGGGTCCTGGATCGAGCCCCGTATTGGGCTCTCTGCTCAGCAGGAAGCCTACTTCCCTTCTCTCTTCCTGCTGCTCTGCCTACCTGTGATCTCTCTCTTTCTCTCTCTGTTAAATAAATAACTAAAATCTTAAAAAAAAATTCTGCTAATAAATAATTAAATCGTGACTCTCAGTACCTTAATTTTCACTTAGATATGTTATATATCCCAATATTTTCAAATAATTGATGATTTATGGAGAGATGCGGTAACATTTACTGACTTAGTAAAACTTTACTTTCTTAGAAAGAAACTATATTTTTCTTCATAATGCACAAATAAAAAGCGAAGCCCCTATTGTTACTTAGAACCCCCCAAGTCCTACTCTTTCCTCAGCTGAGAGCACAAGAAACAATTTATATTTTTTGTTGCCTACTAGAGTCAAAATGTTCAAAGTACATGAAATAAAATAACAATTTCTATTTTTAAGTACCTTACAATGTAGTGTATTCTTCAAACTGAAGAGCATTTTCTGTTTTCTTCCTGCTTACCTTTTCTTTTATACTTATTATCAACTTAATACAAATTAATATTTCCCCAGGAAATATGGCAAGATTTGTTACTCACTTACACCCTTAACTTGTATTGTTATATTTGCTGTTCTGTTTAAAATGCTTCTTACAGGGGCACCTGGATGTCTCAGTGGGTTAAAGCCTCTGCCTTCAGCTCAGGTCATGATCTCAGGGTCCTGGGATCGTGTTCCCGCATCGGGTTCTCCGCTCAGCTGGGAGCCTGCCTTCCCCTCTCTCTCTGCCTGCGTCTCTGCCTACGTGTGATCTCTGTCTGCCAAATAAATAAATAAAAATCTTTTTTAAAAAAATGCTTCTTACAGAACAGATTATCTAGTTCGAACGTACACAAATCAGTGGGTGAAGGGTATGAAGAGGGATGATCACTCATAGCATATTTGGTTTTGAGAAAAGTACCTCACTTGTTTTCATGTCAGGCACAAGGTGGTTTGTTGTTGTTGTTGTTGTTAATAGCTGACAGTTTTCAAACTGCACTTATCGGTTGAGCAAAATGAAATATTTTCTGCGAAGTTGATTTAAGACCTGTAGGATGCAGTTTTATTAAACCAGAACCAATGTGTTCACTTGAAGCTTAATTAGTATACTTAGCAGTATTTAAAGCAAAGCTTTTTGAATAAAATAAATTCCAGAGAACATCTGAACAAGGCAATGGCATTTCTTCTATTTGAAATAAATATACGATAGTATTTCTGAGTGAGATAGGAATATACTATAAATCTTTACCTCTTAGAAACTTTTTCCTTTCCTTTGAGAACTTTTTATGGTTAATGACAACAGTAGTCCTTAAAAACAAATTAACTATGGAATTTGGCACTATAACTTCTTTTGATTTGGTCCTGCTTATGACAGGCTTACAACTGAGCTGTAAAGAGTATTACAGGCTCAATTACAAGTTACAGCACAAGTTATGTTCAACCATGGAAGCAACCTTGGGAAAAGAATATAAACTGAGAGTGAGAGAGAGCTGAAAAGCCAAAGGAAAAGTGAAGTGACGATCAGAGATACATAAAAATCTACCAAATTCAAGCAAGCAACCTGTGATGACATGGTTTTAACAAATTTAAAGACCTAAGACGAGAAGTTTCCGTGAGAAGGAGATTTAAGGAGCAAAGGGGTTTAGAAGGTTGAAACCTCCTTAGAGAATTGATGAAACTGACGTTAATGTAAACCGTTCTTACCAGGGCTTCTTCATGGGTCTTTTTTTAGGGATTTGTTCACTGGAAATTTCGGTGAGTAAAAACAAATTATAAGGAGGGAACATGAACAAGAATCAAGTGACTCAAGGCTGAGTATTTCTATTAAGTTTTGATGGTAAATTGAAGTCACCAAAGAATTTTAATTTTTATATGTTTTGATGTATATTTATATTTACATTTTTAGATGCATATATTTTAGTTTTTTATGAAGTTGATGTACAGATGATGTTAAAAACAAGATTTAATACATAGCTTTATAATTAAAAGTAGTAATAGTCTACCCTATATATCTCACCTCTGCTTTGCAGAGGAGTATATTTTTAATTATTATATGGTTCTTTTTTTCATTTCAGTTACATCCATTTCACCAAAGCATATGCTTTACCATTATATACTTACTATTATAATAATTAAGAATTTATCTTTTTTAAAAATAAGAATTTATCTTATTTTAACACATTTCACTACACCGACCCCACATATTGCAGGATAGATATATGATTGACTTTGCATCTTATGCTGTCTCCTTTGCAAACTTAAGGAGTATATTCACATTTGTTTCTTGTACCTACAATACCACCTGGTCTTGTTTTATTTATCATGGAGTTGTCTAGTTCAAATATTTGCTCTGTAACCTTCTAGAGCTATCATCTTGGGTCTTGGAGGTTGCTTTACCTCTTTTTGCCTGTTTCCTCATTTATGAAAAGGCAGTAAGAATAAAACAGACTATAGAGTGGCTGTTACAAGTCTATGAATTTGTGCATTAAAAAAAGAGTAAGTGGGTACTTAATAAGTGATAGTTATTGTTAGAGTTTTCACTCTTTCATCAGTTCCAATACACACTCTTTCACTTCTGATCATGGATCGTATTTTAACTGTTAGTGTTTTTCTCCATGGTATGTGAAATAATGGTATATCTTAGAAAAGACTTACCTTTGAATTCCATAATATTATGGTGTATCTTAGGTTGACTGACTCTTAGATTCTATGAAACATTCCTTGTCTCGTTATTGATATTATTAAACCTATATATTGAATCAAATTAGAAAATAAAATTGGTATTAATGTTATCAACATAAATACAGTTTATGCAAAGTTATTTAAATACTGTGAATTTTCTATATTTTTTCATGTATTTTAAAAAATATTAACAGTTACTTCAAATTGTGAAACTTTAGTTCTTTTCCTCTGGAAACCTTCCTTTTGGCATTCTTCCATCATTCTGATATAAGTTAAGAGCTGAATTCTTAATAGGAGATCAGTAGAGAGATATTAATGGGGCATCATTTCACTGCTCTCCTCATTTGATCCTTTGTTTCTTCAATTCCGTAAGGAAATTCTTATTTTGCTAGCATATCTAGCATGATGTGGAAAAAAATAGATTGTGAAAATTGTTTTTTTCCTGAGGACTCGTTTTTATGTACAAAATGTCTTTATTTCACCCTTATTATAATTCAGTAATTTAGCTGAATTTCATTTTTCTATATTAAATATTATTTTTTAAATTTTTAAACTGCTTTTTAGCATCAGTGTTGCTGATGGGAAGTCTAATTCCAATTTGATTATCATTTATAATCCGTTTTGTTTTGGGTAATTTGGGTGATTTTTTGGTTTGTTTTTGTTTTTGATTTTTTCTTCCAGGAGGCTTTTACAATCATCTATTTGTGTTCTATAATGCCACAACATGTATGTTGAATTTTGTTTGTGCATTTGTGTGTGAATGTACGTTTCTGTGAACTCACTGATCTTTTTTCATCTGTAAAATTTTATCTTTGGTTCTGTGAAATTACCTTGCATTATTTCTTTGGTATTTTCCTCTCCATGCTTTTTTTTTTTTTCCCTTGTTCTTTCTTTTCCATACCTATCTATTTATAGATAGTTAGACCAGATAGATTATGTTTTACATATATTGTTTTATAATATTTGTATCCCTTCAAGGAGACTTAATTAACTGGCGAGTTTTAATAAAGAACAGACATGATCAAATTTGTGCTTTAAAAATGTAACCAACTACAGTATAGAAAACTTGTTAGTTTCTCCAAGGAGCTTAGCAGGAGAACTGAAAATACTCAAGAGAATGAGCTCAGATTATTTTCATCCTTCTTAAACCTTCCTTCTTTCCTTTTTTGAAAACACTAATTCTTGTTCTTTAGATTAAAAGTTTCCTAAAAATTCAATTAAAATAAAGTGCTTCTGATAGACCTAGGATAAGTTTATGTAGCTTAAGCTAAAAATTACCTTCATTATACTATTAAAGATGTATATCTACTCGTAGATATATACAAACTTGTAGGAAATGTGTAGCTGATAATTATCTCAGTTTAAATAACATTTTAATACCATTTCAATGTTTAGGAAAGGGGACATAATTTTATTGGAAATCTGCAATATGTAGTATTATGGTAGGAATGAAAGAAGTATAAATCTCAAGGAATTCACATTGTATTGAGGGTCTGGGTAAATGAGCAAATAAATTTAATGGAATATTTAAGTGCTGTAAAAGAAGCATATAAAAGCAATACTTGAAATTCAGGGAGTTAATGCAGTAATTCCCAGGTTTGTTTTGTGCGGGTTAGTTGGTGGTGAAGTGGGTATTAGGAGGTGAAGATATTTTAAGTTTTTTAGAAGAAGTAACTTCTGAATTAATTAGTTCTTTATGAATTGGTAGGATTGTACATGAACCAGATACCATAAATCACATATATAACTCCTATGATTATCATATTCCCTATTAATTGAAAATGTACAGCAAGCTCAATATTTTTTTTAATATCCCCAGGTTCTTGCACTTACGGGTTTATGAAACATAATGTTGGAAATTGTGTTTGAAAAGTAAAGGTGAGATGAAATGTTAATCAGCCTTGAATGTCAAGCTAAAGACTTTGAATTTTATAAAGTCGGAAATATTCAGGTGAGTTATAGTAGGTTTTTTAAAAGAAGTGTGTTATTATTATAATGTAAATATGGGAATTAAGAAATCCTCAAAATAACTCATATCCTAAAAATTTTCACTATATTATTTCAGCATACCACAAAAAACATATAATTTACTCCTAAAGAATCTGTCATCCCTTCAGTTTCTACTACTACTTAACTTAGAATAATCAACATACCACTGGAAATATGCACTCTCTTGACATTCTTGCTTTCAACTTTGATCTTCAGCTAGAATTGCAGAAATGATTTTTATGGTTAAGCTTCTTTTAATAATTAGAATCAGATTAGAACCATTGCAAAGGATGCCTAAGATGATGGTTTTATTATTGTCTGTATAACCATATGGGAATTTCACTCTTTACTCTCTGTCGAGTTGATTTATGCCAACACATTAGCATTATTTTCCTAAGTATATTTTTAACAGAGGGTTGCCATGAAAGACATTTTACATTGTTGGACTTAATCTCTGGATAAGAGAAGTAAGTACAGACCAAAATACTATAGAACTGACAGAATCAGGAAGAAAACATCATTGCTCAATATGTTATTGCTTTACTTTACCAATAGATTTCTTATGGATATATCAAGAATATATAATATATTACAATTTCAGAACTCAATGTCAGATGGCATTACTTAGGCTAATCAAATATGATTTAAAATTTTTATCTTCCTACTGTTTATTCCATCTGTTGGCTTGGTTCTTGCCATATATCTTAGCATATGAAAGTCACTTGAATTTTTTTTTAAATTAAGGCTTTAACATTGATTTATTTTTATTATTTTCAATTCTTATTTTTTAAAATGGAAGTATAACTTACGAACAACATTATATTCATTTCATGTGTACAACATAGTGATTTGGTAATTCTGTATATTGTGTTGTGCTCACCACAGTAAGTGTAGTTCCCACCTGTTACTATACAGTGTTATTATATATTACTGACTATAATAGGTGAAGGGGATTAAGAAGTGAGTTTCCAGTTTAACATTTATTTTTATGTGTTCTTTGCAATGGTGAACTGGGAGGAAGTTCACAGAAAATGCAAAAAGGTGGTTTTCAATGAATAGTATTAACAGGTCAATATTTTATAACATAAATATGGGTAACTTAATATTTTGAAGATATCAGTCTCTGGATGCCCTCTAGCCCTAAAAAGTCTGATCTTCAACTAGAACTACAGCCACTTATGCTGGCAACTGACAGAGAAAGACTGACTTTTCTCCAAAGTTCTTGGGTTCTGTAGGGCTTGTAAGGAAGTGGGAATCAAGGAGGGGAGATTTGTCAATATTAACTTAAGCACACTCTGGAGAAATACTGAATTAAGTTGTTAAACATTTTGTTAGTTGCTGTCCCTGTTCAGTGTTTGGGATCAACTTAATTCTCTCTGGTTAAAAACTTCAGAGAAATATTTTCAGGAGCTATTGTCTACCAGGAGACTGAAGAGAAGGCTTATCGTACTTATAAGTGTATGCTATTTTAATATTTACAGTTCACATGTAACTATCAATTCCATTTTATATTTGGTTATTTTAATATGTCTATACATTTCTATAGTGATACATCACTTCTTAGTTTCATATCTTATATTCTTAATCATATGAAAAATTCGTTAGGAATAATCTTTCTTTTGGCAATCGGTTTGTATTTAATTTAATTACTCTTTAGTTTACGGTTTATTTTTCTCTTGTGAATTCACCAATATTAAGTTTTTGGAAATATCCTTTCACTTTCATGTTGGATAAAGGTGAGATTTATTAACCACAAATTCATCATGTGAAAAATTGGAAGAATAGACACTGTTCTGGATCCATTTCTTTGAAGTTATGATTAACTTTAATGGTTAAATATGTTGATAAGTGTATTTCAAACAAATTATTTTCCAGTAAACCTTTTAAAAATATTGAACATGCTTAAATTTAATATTCCATATTATAAATGTAAGTTGAATATTTCCAATTGACTCGTTACTTGACTAATTGCCAAGACCAACACAGAAAAATGTCCAGGTTGGTTAATGGTATCTATCTGTCTATCTATTAATTATCTATTTCCAATATATCATATCCATAAGCATGGAAAGTGGAATTCTGCTCACCTAGCAATTTACATATGAAGGCTTTCCAATGTGACTCTTTGGATATCATATTTTAAGGATGACAGTGGATATTTCTTACATGAATTCTAGTACCTTTTTTTCATAGAAAACCTCTCTTCAAAACGATGAAGTTCTCTAGGGTTTCTCAACTTTTCTTTTTCCTGATGAGTAGGAAACCACTTGGAGGGACATTAATTAATTTATTTTCTATTCAGGAGATTTAAATTATAGATCCATGGAAATTTAGAGATGAAAGATTATAAATTTAGATCTCTATATCCAACTACCGTTCAGTTACTAACTTGATCTTCCTAAGCCTCTGTTTCTTCAGTCTATAAAATGAGTAAAGTAATAGCTGCGCTATAGGGGTACTTGTGAGGTATAAAGTGAATGTGCTAAACATTGCCAAAGATAAAGTCTGGATTATAAATGCTCAACTCATGTTATTTTCCTCTTTTTGTTACTTTACATGCAAGGCAATTGGCCTAACCTAGTAAAAAGTAAGATGGAAATGTATCCTAAATAGGCAGTGTTGAGGAATATGTTTATCTTGATCTTGAATATAAGAGATGTTGATTGCTGGCTGTATAAAAATACAGCCAAAATGACAACTTGATAGGAAAACATTGAATTTATTCTTATTAAGTAAAAGAAAGAACTTCTATATAAAATTTTAATAACATCTCAGAGAGAGGGAGGGTAAATATGGTATTATGAGGTTTTGAAGTCTAGTTTTTGATCCAGGTATTTCATCGTATATGGGTCATAAGATAGTAGTTTATAACTGAGGGGTACAGCAGAGTGAGGATTTTGTTTTGATGTCTTTAAAGAGGTCTGAAAAGAAAATAATTGATGATATCCTTTGCAGAGTTGAACAATTTGGTGTTAATTTTAGGGGAGAAAAAGAATTACTGGGGGCACCTGGGTGGCTCAGTGGGTTAAAGCCTCTGCCTTCGGCTCAGGTCATGATCCCAGGGTTCTGGGATCGAGCCCCGCATCGGGCTCTCTGCTCAGCGGGGAGCCTGCTTCCTCCTCTCTCTCTGCCTGCCTCTCAGCCTACTTGTGATCTCTGCCTGTCAAATAAATAAATAAAATCTTTAAAAAAAAAGAAAAAGAAAAAGAAAAAGAATTACTGGAAGGAATAGTAAAATTATTCTCAACATTTTCCATCCTGGACATAACTTTCCTCTAATAATCAAATTATGTTGATAGAGACAGTGGCAAAACAATGTTGTATTAATGTAGAGGTCTCATTGTCTTCCCCTGTGGTCATTTTTTAGCCTGAAATAAATGATATATAGGAACATGATTAATCAGATAATCACAACATGAAGTATCATGGTCTCACTCCATGTTTCCTATTATGGTTGTTTAAACATAACATAGACAACTATGAGAGAAGGATTATCATCAGCATTTGTAGTCCATTTCTCACTCAGGTGCCAAGGGTGTATGAAATAAACCAGGAAAAGAGATCCCATACACAATCTAAAAAGCACATAGAATCAAATGTTGTGTTATTCACCAAATTACCTATTTTTTTCCCTTTCTTTGATTCCCAGATATTTTATAATAGTGAAAATCCATCCATTGCAGGGATGTAAGCATAACATTCTGTCTTTTTGAAAAGCCAAAATTATATCTAAATTGGTTTTTCTTTGAACCACAGCTTGTCCAACTTCATGAATCTCCCAGGTTCTATAGTCTAGTTTGCATTGCCTAACTCTGATATTCTCTAATCCATTGCACCTGGAATTTATTCTACTTTGTAGGCATAGTGTAAGGAGAAAATAAATCAATCCAAAATTCCCCTTGAATGGTTAGGATGTTGGTTTTCAAATCAGGATCCATTTTTTATTCTTCTTAAATTGTTATCAATTAATATCTTTCTTTCCAAGAGAGTAACTGATGGTATAACTTGGACTCTGGTTGACATGTCAGTAAATATCTTGAAGGTTGGATATACTTGAGCACCTTTTTTCTAGTCATCAGGGAGAAGCCAGTTGGCTCTTGTGCCACAAATCTAATAGCAGACATTGGAGGTCATATAGTGATCTGTTTTTTGCCAAAAATACCCCATAGGATTGCTAAACAGTGTAAACAGTGTTAAAATGTGTGGCAGTACTCCTTTAGAATGGTCCAGTGCCAGGCAATTAACTTGTAATGGTGACATCATTAGGTAGATCTAAAGTAAAAGAGAAGTTTGTTTTGTAAGATCTGTAAAATTGAGAGACTCCAAATATACACCATCTGTTCTCTTTTTCTCTTCCAAGTTCTATTTCTTAAAAGTTCAGTTACAAAAGCTAGTTCCCACATAAGGTCCTCAAGTCACATTTTTTTGAAGAAAGTGATCTACTTTTTTTTTTTTTTAATTTCTTTTCAGTGTTTCATTGTTTATGCACCACACCCAATGCTCCATGCAATACGTACCCTCCGTAATACCCACCACCAGGCTCACCGAATCCCTACCTCCCTCCCCTCCAAAATCTGTTTCTCAGAGTCCACAGTCTCTCTTGGTTTGTCTCCCCCTCCGATTTCCCCCAACTCACTTCTCCTCTCTGTCTCCCCATGTCTTCCATTTTATTCCATATGCTCCACAAGTAAATGAAATCATATGATAATTGACTCTCTGTCTGACTTATTTCACTTAGCATAATCTCTTTCACTCCCATCAATCTACTTTTCTATGTAAAATTTGGTTTTTAAATTTTTAGACTTTGGGATGTCTGATGTATCATTGTGTTTGCCATTCATAAAAGATCACAAATAAGTTGAATCCAGTTAACCAGGAAATCAACTGATTCATTACAAAAAACTAGTATTAAGAGAAGCCGGATGGTTGTAAAACAAACAAACAAACAAAAAACAAAAACAAAAACAAAAACAAAAGTGTGGACAAATTGGACAGTTTATTGTTATGATTTAGTCAGTTCAGAAACCAATAACAAAATTATTGAACACATACCGAAAAATGGATAAAGAAGTAACAAAAAATATTAATAATAGAGACTTGCTCAATAGTTAACAGAATTAAAGGTAGCCTTAAACCAGCAAAAAGGGAAAGAAGATAGCTAGAAAAGTGCTGAACAAACCAAAGAAGATCAAAATATAACCACCTGTGATTTTGTTCTCTAAATCTTCAATGAAAGTTATCTGTTATCTCCTGTAGTTGATTTGGTCTGAGACCCTTGGATGGAGTCTCTCTCCTTAGAGAGATCACATACTTCTGGAGGTTGCTTAGCAATCCTCAACTTGAAGATTCCAGAAGGTTATTTTCCAGTGATTCAAGGATAATTCTGGCAGTGTCTTCTTGCAGTGATGTGGTCTTTAGAAATGGAGATGATATATCTAAACATGTGTGGTTGCCTGTTACTACATAAAAGGAGAATTGGTGATATCCATTGGCAACACTCAAATGTGTTGGAAGAGCTCTGAGAATTTTTCTATTTTGGGTTTCATAATTACATTTGTTCTTTCTACTTTTCTCAAAATTTCAAGGCTTTGTAAAATTTTTGTTATAATATTTCAATGAAATGGATCCTCTGTCACTAAAGGACACTAGAGAGACAGAACAAGATTCCTTGGATTATTAACACAAGATCAATAATTGCTACTTATAAAAATAAACTAAAACAATTTTTAGTACAAATTAAATTACGTTTATTTTTTGTTAAATAATTATACTCTCAGGCAATGAAAAGATTCAGTCAGTTCTAGGAATAAGAAAACAATTATAGGAATGTATACAAAAGCCATCTAGGTGATAGGTATATGAGATAGAACTAATTGAGGGCTTAGTGAGTTTGGGTTCTTGAACCTTGTACCCACCCTTACAGTTTTACAAAGTTTTGCTGGACAGATTAGACAAGTGATAGATAACCTTAGAAATTTCAATGATGTTTGTCCCCAGTGTTGAATGAATACAATAGCCACTTTGTCTTGTTGTGGTAGGCAATTCCATATGCAGTTGCATGCTTTCATTTGTGGTACCCCAATGCTCCCAAGCAGCCATCTCTGGAGATTATTCTCATGCAGTCTGCATTCACATTTTCCAGTAACTTTTTTCTTTCATTATGGTACCAATGACTGGTACAATGGCCTTTGAAGCTTTTAAAAAAGTTTTCCCTTTGTGTATGTGACTAGGATGTTAGTAAATGCAATCTGTCTAGCAAAATGAGCAGCATGGATGTTTTAGTTTCTAGATTATTCCCTTATGTCCACCTTTTAAGGAATCATTAGAGCTCATAAAAGTTCTTTAATGTATTGATTGCTGTTAGATGTGGTCAAAAGCCCTCCTTGTTTTTAAAGTATTCAAAAGTTATGCTCCATTCCCAAAAGTTTATACAAAAGTTTGTCATTGTACATATTATATTAATATTCCTAAATCCAGCTAAGTGGCAAGCTTTGGTGAGACATTGATTTCTGCTTTCTAGGTAGATTTTGCTTCTGGCAGGAAGTCATATTCTTGGGGTAAAATCAGATCTATTAGGGATATACTGTGATTGTTTTTCTTTTTCATTCTCAAGATGTAACCAAGTCTTAAGATGATCAAGCAAAATTAAGTCAACATTATGAAGGCTTTTCTAATAAATCTATCTGAAACATAGCTCATGAATAAGAGGTTAGACAATTATGACCTTCCCTTCTCCATGAAATGAAATAAACGTAGCATGATTCAAGGCATGCCTGAGTGGCTTAGTTGGTTAAGCGTCTGCTTTTGGCTCAGGTCATGACTCAAGGTCCTGGGATTGAGTCCTGCATCAGGCTTAATCTGATGCCTGCTGCTCCTCCTGCTTGTGCTCCTGCTTGTGCTCTCTTTCTCTCTGACAAATAAATAAGTAAAATCTTTAAAAAAAAAAAAAAAAAAAAGAAAAGAAAAGTAGCAGAGTTTGAAACATTACAGTGATGGACAGAATATAGTAAAATTTCATCGAAGTGAGCCTGTTTGCCAAGGAATGTGTATTTTTAGTTATCAACCTTGTAAAAAAATGAGGGATCATCGAGTGTGTAAAATAGATGCTAAAATCAAATTGGTAGAAACCTTTGCTTATTTATCTATCATGCCTATTACCTGTAGACAAAGTGGTTAGGCTTTAACCTAGGGTCAAGAAGGAGTCTATAGGTAGCTACTAGTCTGTGGTCATTCTCAAAACATTAATCAAGAATATTCAGGGCTTGTCCAAAGCTCTCAAATAATGAATAAATAGAAAGGTTCATGACAATTAGGTAAGCTCGTATCAGGTGTTGAAGAGCTAATTTCACACACGCACACACGCACATGCACACACATAAATCCCTTCCTCGGTTTTCAGGGAAGAGTCTCATCTGCCATATATTTGGTTAAGTCATATAGTGTTTCGGTGATTTCAGAAAAAATTGGGAGCTGTTGCCTAGAGGAGTTAATAAAATCCAGGAATTTCTTTGTCTTTTTTTTTTTTAATTTTTTATTTGTTATAAACATATATTTTTATCCCCAGGGGTACAGGTCCGTGAATCACCAGGTTTAAACACTTCACAGCACTCACCAAAGCACATACCCTCCCCAGTGTCCATAATCCCACCCCCTTCTCCCAAACCCCCTCCCCCCAGCAACCCTCAGTTTGTTTTGTGAGATTAAGAGTCACTTATGGTTTGTCTCCCTCCCAATCCCATGGATGGAACTAGAGCGTATCATGCTTAGCGAAATAAGTCAAGCAGAGAAAGACAACTATCTTTGTCTTTTTTTTTTTTTTTTTTAATGATCTGAGATAGTTCGAATGGCTTATAGTTAGTCAGAACTAAGAGCTCTATGTTCTTGGGATAAATCATGCCTTAGGCAATCAACTTTACCTAAGAAAACATTTAAATTCTCTTTGGAAGCCTTTTAGCATTTCTAAACTATAATAGTAAGTAGATATATAGAATCAATCTTAGAATTTTCCTCGTCTTTAAAACACTAAGAAATGGTCATACATATATTGAATAAGGTAGAATCACAAGGAAATATGTTTCCTTAGGGTCTTAGTTGAAGATGTATGAAAAGTAGTAGAGTTCCTTACTAAATCTTGAAGTATAACAGTCTAAGTATTTTTTTTTCACTTTGAATTTTTTTTTTCCCCAGAAGAAGGCAAATATTGCCTATATTGATCTAACCCTAAAAGGGCATTAAAGAAGGCAGCACACAGCTCTATGACCACAAAATATGCAGAATTAGGAGGCACTGAAGGTAAAACAAATCTCAGGTTTATAATACAGTGAAAGAAAATGACTATTATATTTATTAATGGTTCTTGGGTCCTAAATAAACAGAGGTACTTGCTTACTGTGTTTTTGACAAGGAGGATAGGAGTACTATAAGATCTAGTAGAAGTTTTTTCTCTTTTATTAGGATTTTGAATATTGATTTTAGTCTCTTTTTACTTCTGATTTAAGAGCTAGTTTTGTTAAGTTGACCAGAAGTTTACATGGGTCAATAGAAATACAAATCAATTTAGTACCCAACATTTAATCTGTAAAAGTAAACTTATCCCCACCCCAAAGAGGTCAGCACCACCTTGAAATCTAATTTGGATTTAGTTTAGGCATAATGGTACTGGTAAGTCAATGTCCAAAATAGTTATTACCTCATTGTGAAAAGGGATATCCTCAGGAATTTTAAGATCACCACAAGAGCGTTTACACTGGCAATTCCATGTGTCTACTAAAAGTCTCACAATTAAGTTAGTGAGTGTAGGCTCAAAAGGAAGGAAGAATGTTACTTGTTTAAAAGTATGAGATAATGAGCCTGGACTGGGACATAGGAAATGTCTGAGGATTGTGATTATTAGAGATATTCACAACCTGAGAGTTTATTGACTCAGAGAGAGAGATTATAGAACATTGTTTGGATTTAAGGTGATAATGAAGTGGCCCTATCAGTCAAACTTTTACAAAACTTCTCTTTTAAAAAAAAGACAAATTTTTGTTTTCATATTTATTTTAAGCCTTATTGAGATATATTTCATACATCATAAAATTCACTTATTTAACATAAACAGTTCAGTGGTTTTTATGAATTCAAGAAAAAATACATCTCATCAAAATCTAATTCTAGAATGCTTTTCAGTGACCACCTCAACAACAACAACAAAAAAAAACAAAAAACCAACTAACCAACCAACCAACCAAACATAAAACAAAGAACTAAAAGAAATTTACATATTAGATACTATTCCAAATTCTCACCCCTTTCCTACCCAGTACCAGGAACTTTGATCTATTTTTAGTTTCGATGGATTTTCCTATTCTAGATATTTCACATAAGTGAAATCATGTAGTATGTGGCCTTTAACTGGCTTCTTTGATTTAACATATTTGTAAGATTTATCCATGTTGCAGCATCTGTAAACCTTTTTTTCATTCCTGATAGTCCATTATATCAATATATATTTTTTAATCTACTCATCAGTTGATGGGCATTTAGGTTGTTTCCACTCTTTTGTTATTATGAATAATAATATTAATTTATATATATATATATATATATATATATGCTGTTTTATGTTTTTGCACACAAAAACCCTTATATGTTTGTATAGATTTTTGCTTGGACATTTTTTTTTCTTTTGGAAATAAACCTAAAAGTAGAATTGCTGGATCATTTTGTAACTCTGTATTCAGGATGTTAAGGAACTGACAAACTATTTTCTGACACACTGACAAAGCGTCTGTACCAGTTTTACATTCACACTAGGACTATATATGATGGTTCCAATTTCTCTACATTCTTACCAACATTTGTTATTTACTGTCATCTTTTTTAGCCGCCTTGTGGGTGTAAAGTGACATCTCATTGTGGTTTTGATTTGCATTTCCTGATAATTATGTTGAGCAACTGTTCATGTGTTTATTGGCCATTTGTGTATTTTCTTTGGGGAAATGTCTTTAAATCATTTGCTCATATGTTAATTGGATTTTTTAATCTTTTGGTTGTTAAGTTGTTAGAGTTCTTTATATATTCTAGAGAAAAATCTCTTATTAGGAATATGATTCGCAAATATATTTTCCTATTCCATGGGTTGTCTTTTCATTTTCTTGTTAAAGCATGGACATTTTTTATTCTGATGAAGCCCAGTCTATTATTTCTTTGATTGCTTGTGTTTAGGTGTCATACCTAAGAAGTTACTGCTTAAGTCAGTGTCACACAGTTTTACTTCTATGTTTTATTCTATAAGTTTTCTGCTTTTAGTTATTACATTAAAGTATATGATCCATATGAGGTAGTTTTTGTGTATAATGTAAGGAGCAGGGTCTAAATTCAGTGTTTTGCCTATGGATAACTATTTGACTCAGCCTCATTTCTTGAAAAGACTCTTACTTCCTTATTAAATTGCCTTGGCACTCTTGTTGAAAATCAGCTGACTATATATTCAGGGTTTACTTCTGCACTCTCAGTTGTAATTTGTTAATTTATATGTCCTTATATAAGACTGCCCTATTTTAGTTACTGAAATTTTTAGCTTATTTTGAAACCAAGAATGAGTCTTTTAAATTTGTTCATTTTAAGAGTGTTTTGGCTATTCTAGGTCCTTTGCATTTCCATTTGAATTTTAGGTATAGCTTGCCATTTTGTGGGGGGAAAAAAAAGCTGGAATTTTAATAAGAATAGTGTTCAATCTGTATATCAATTTGGGTAGTACTATCCTCTGAACAATGTCAACTCATTCAACCCATGAACATGATTCCTCTTTCATTTATTTAGAGCTTTTTAAATTCCTTCCTTCCTTCCTTCCTTCCTTCCTTCCTTCCTTCCTTCCTTCCTTCCTCTTTCTTTCTTTCTTTTTTCCTCTTTCTTTTTAGAGAGGGGGAAAGATGGGGAAATAGGACAGAGGGAAAGAGAGAACCTTAAGTAGGCTCCACACCCAGTGCAGAACCAGACATGGGGCTTGATCTCACAATCCTGAGACAATGACCTGAGCCAAAATTCAGGAGTTAGGTGCTCAACCAGCTGAGCCACCCAGGCACCTGAGATCTTTTTAAATTTCTTCCAGTGATGTTTTATAGTTTTCAGTGTATAAATCTTACATGGTTTCGTTAAATTTATTCCTAGCATTTTAATCTTACAGACCCTATTATAAGTAAAATTGTTTTCTTAATTTGATTTTGGAAATTTTTAGCATTAGTAGGTAGAAATGTAATGAATTTTTGTATTAATCTTGTATCCTATCACATTGTTAAAACTTATTAGTTCTAATAATTATGGTACATTCATTATGATTTTCTGTATATAAGATCACAACATCTATGGATAAAGATAGTTTACTTCTTCCTTAGCAATATGGATGCTTTTTAATTTTGTTCTTGCTTAATTGCCTGACCTAAAACTTCCAGTACTATTGTTGAATATAGGGGGAGAAATGGGATATATCCTTGTTTTGTTCCTGATTTTAGGTGTAAAGCATTTAGTTCCTTTTTTTTTTTTTAAAGTTTATGTATTTATTTGAGAAAGAGAGAGGGAAATCACAGAGGGAGATGCAGAGTCCCAGTTGAGCAGGGACTCTGACGTGGGGCTTGATCCCAGGACCCTGAGATCATGACTCAAGCCATAGGCAAACAGTTAACAGACTAAGCCACCCATGCACTCCAAGCATTTAGTCTTTCACCATTAAGTATTAGGCAAGGTATAGCTCATTTGTAGATGTCTATTATCAGGTTGAGATAATACTTTTATTCTTTTTTTTTAAATATTTTTTTAAGATTTTATTTTTATTTATTTGACAAACAGAGATCAGAAGTAGGCAGAGAGGCAGGCAAGAAAGAGAAAGGGAAGCAGGCTCCCCACTGAGCAGAGAGCTCCAGGACCTCGGGATCAAGACCTGAGGCGAAGGCAGAGGCTTTAACCAACTGTGCCACCCAGATGCCCCAATACTTTTATTCTTAGTTTAAGTGTTTTGTTTTGTTTTTTAATTTTATTTTTATCAGTAAAGGGTGTTGGATTGTATGCAATCATTTTTCTACATCTTTTGAGATGATTATGTGAGATTATTTTTTTGTCCTTTATTCTATAAATATGATATATTACATTGATTTTTGGATGGTAAATGCATCTCTCATGCCTTGGATAACTTCTCCTTGGTCATGGTATACTCTATTGTAATTGTTGGGTTTAGTTTGCAATTTGTTGATGATTTGATGTCTACGTTCATAAGGAATATTGTCCAGTGGTTTTATTATGATTTTCTGCTTTTTGTATCAGCATAGTAATGGCCTCATAGAATAAGTTGGGAAGTGTTCACTCTTCTGCTGTATTTTGAAAAAAATTGTGAATGTTTGATATTAATTCTCTAAATATTTCATTGACTTCACCACTGAAGCCATCTGGTGCTTGAATTTGTTGTTGAAATTTTTGAAGTTTATTAATTTGATATTTTTACTTTTTGTAAGTTTTTTAGATTATCTATTGTTTCTGGAGTCAGTTTTAGTAGTTGGTGCCTATTTAGAAATCTGACCACTGCACCCAAGTTATCTAATCTGTTAATACACAGTTATTCATTGTGTTATTTTATCTTCCTTTTATTTCTCTAAGGACAGTAATAATGTCTCCTCTTCTATTCCCAGTATTGGTAATGTGAGTCTTTCACTTTTTTTTCATGGTCCCTTGAGTTAAATGTTTTTCATGTCAGTTGATCTTTTAAAACATGTGCTTTTGCTTCATTGATTCTTCTTACTATTTTCTATTTTAATGATTTCAGTTTTAATCTTTATTTTTATTACTTTAGACTTAACTTTCTGTCATTTTCTAATTTTTGTGATAGAAGGTTGATTATTGATTTTATAGCTTTCTTCTTATTTCAGTATAGATCGTTGCAGTTATAAATTCCTATGTAAGCACTGCTTTTGCCTGTTATGTATGCTGTGGTTTTATTTTCTGTCATGTCAAAATACTTTTCAATTTCCTTTGTTATTTTTTCTTTGATCCTTTACTTACTTAGGAGGATGTTTTCAATTTTCACATATTTTTGAATTCTCAATTTTACTTCTTTTGTTGGTGTTTTGTTTAATTTCATTGTGATGAGAACACATAATATGTATGTTAATGTTTCAATTATTGAGGCTTGTTTTATGGTAAAGGTTTTCCTAGGGACTGTAAGTTCAGACAAATTTATTGACTATATTCAGAATGTAGTGCTTTTAACAGATCTTCAAGAAAAGTTTGTTTTTTCTGTTGTCTGCAGTGCTACTGGTCTTTGGTATCATATCAATGAACTGGGGAGGGGGTAGACATGGGAATACTTCCATGTTAAACATCCCCAAGCTTGCTATCTTACTAAGTTTTAGTGATTTTTGTCAACTGATTCTGTGGCTTTGATTAACTGCCAGAGTTCTGATATGGTTCATTTTAGTTGTCTTGCCCGTATTTTTGTTGTTGTAATAAGATCACTGAGGTACTTCCTCATCTGTTTTGGAATTTTCTTAAGATTTATTTTCTTAAGATTGTCTTTAAATGTTTTGAGAAAAAAAATTTTTTTTGAGTTTAAGAGAACTATAGAAAATTGGAGTGCTTAATTTTCTTAGTAACACCTTCATTGATCACTAACTTATTTTCTTGGCTAACACAGGAAACTTTTTTTAAAATCAATTTCTTCTGTATACAGTATCTAGAGACCCTTTTATTGTCAAAGGTGGAAATTTCTCTTATTTTGGTTTTTGTTTGTTTTGTTCTTATCTGTAAAGCCATCCAATTATCAGAGTTGCATTCTGTTTTGGTTCTAAGCTCTTTTAAAATGTTCAGCGAAGTATTAGAGTTTTCTGATTCTGAAACAGTGGAGTGATTTCTGATTCTAGTCTCTTCTTGCATATTAAATTTCCCATTTTTGACATAATCTCATTAATAAAACTTGAGGAAAGAGCTAAGAGCACATGTACATTAGATTTTATTCCTGAATTTTGTCTATTTAAAACTGTTAAAGAGCTATTCCAAAAATCTCAAAGATCAGCCTTTCATTGCTTAGAGGACTAAATCATTTCATAATTAAACTATTTCATAGGAAACTAAACTAAACTATTTCATAGGAAAGACTTTGGAGATGGGCTTCAAAATACCATACCATGTCCAACATCTATAGTTTTATGAAACACTTCTGAGTTCCAATTTAGTTTAGAGTCTTGTTAAGTCACCCTTGTAGTCTTACCATTCTGCATTTTTCATGCAAGTTTTGGTAGGATGTTTTTTCCCCTTTATGTTTTGATCGAAGAGGTTAAAAGACTTGTTTAAAACAAACAGGGAAAAAAACAAAAACAAATGAAACTGTCTTTGATGCTGTTTAGTGGAGTTGAACAGTTCATATACTTTAAATGTTTTCTTTTTCCCAGAAGGAAAAATAAAATTATTTACAATTTGAATATTTCTATTCAAATGTTTTAAGGAATAATAAATTCATGTTGATGAATACAATGAAATAGGAAAGTTATGTTAAGGTACACAGAGAGTTAACTGTGTGGGTATAAATCATTTCAGTTTTCAATGAAAATGTCTATTGGACAGTTAAAGATATAAATATATGCAATTTCTTCATAACCAAATTTTTTTCGTAAAAATTTAACAGAAAAATGACTAGATAATTTATGGAAAACATTGTAGAGAGCTTTGCTCTGTTCTATAACTCTTATTAGACACATGCTATATTTATAGAATTTTCAGTTCAATAAATATGAGATGTTTATTATGGTAAATGTTACTATACTCATTCTTACTGTGCATGAGGCACTTATAAAATATATTGTTAACCTTCAATGTTATTTTGCAAGGCAGTTGGTTAAGCATAAAGTTAAGTGTGGTGTGAACAGGGTTAATGGAGAGATAAAAGGTAAGGTTCTATCAATGATGGCATTGTAAAAATGAGCTCTTTTGAAGATTGCCTCTTTTTGTTGCTGACTAAACCTAATCACATGGCTGATTGCATGAATTTCTAAAAGCTGGAGGCTACACATATTTGCATGAACTGTAAGAACCCATGCTTTATATATTTAGTTATCAAATGAAATAAGTACTTTGATATTCTTAGGAACTATATATATTTATACTTTCCAACACCATTCTATGTGTCTAAATCTGTAAAATGTAGATAAAATAACATCCATATAAGAGGACTTTTGTATTTAAGGTACTTAGGATAATGTCCACCATTGTTAATTTCTTACCTTTTACCTTTATCATTGTCCAAATGGAAGACATTCTAAATTGACCCCAAATTATATGGTTATGAAGGCTTTGGTTCTTATGGATCTTCTTAAGAAGGAGAGTCGAAGTTCTTAAGCCTTCACCGGTTCATTGACTAATCTTGTTACTCTAAGTTAACCTTGCGTTTTTACGTATAATTGGCATTTGTTCATCTACTTTGAGACCCTAAGAATATTTGGCAAAAACCTAAAGAAAGACCAAATTCAGTGGTTTTCTCCAGCCATTATTGCCTTTCTCTGACCTCTGAACATGGCAAACTATGCTGAGTTATATCCATAGCCCCTTTTTAATGGATCCTGGAAGCAAACTCAGGCTAGTGTCATCCTCTAGCATCAATTTGTATGTATTCTTCACTCAATTCCTCTCTCTATATATAATTAGTAATAGTTGTAGTGTTACCATCATCAGCAACATTTTTAAAGCTGCTAGGTTTTTTTGTTTGTTTGTTTGTTTGTTTTAATGTAGGAACTTTATTTTATTAATTTACTTGGTGTAAATGTAACTTTATCTTTATTTTTTTACAGTGTTATATTAGTTTCAGTGTACAATATAGTGATTAAACAATTTCATTCATAACCAGGTGCTTATTACAAGTACACTCCTTAATTCGCATTACTTATTTAACCCAATTCCCCACCTTTCTCCCCTCTAGAAACCATCAGTTTGTTCTGTCTAATTAAGAGCCTGTTTCTTAGTTTGTCTCTCTCTCTCTCTTTATTTTTGCTCATTTGTTTTGTTTCTAAATTCCACACTTGAGTGAAATCATATTGTATTGTTTTTCTCTGATTGACTTATTTCACTTAGTATTATACTCTCTAGCTTCATCTATGTCATTACAAATGGCTGATTTTATCCCATTTTTTTAAGGTTTTATTTATTTATTTCACAGAGAGAGATAGATCACAATTAGCCAGAGAGGCAGGCAGAGGGAGAGGGAGAGGCAGGCTCCCTGCTGAGCAGAGAGCATGATGTGGGGCTTGGTCCCAGGACCCTGGGATTTTTATCATAGCCTGCGCTGAAGGCAGAGGCTTAACCCACTGAGCCACCCAGCTGCCCCAGATTTTATTCTTTTTAATGGCTGAATAATACTCTATTATATATGTGAATAGACATTTCTCCAAAGAAGACATCCAGATGGCCAACAGACACATGAATAGATGTTCATAATTGCTTACCATCAGGGAAATGCAAATTAAAACTATAGCAAGATATCACCTTACCCCTTTCTGAATGGCTAAAATCAATAACATAAGAAACAACAAGTGTTGGTGAGTATGTGGAGAAATGGGAATCCTCTTGCACTGTTGGTGGGAATGCAAACTGGTACAGCCACTCTGGAAAACAGTATGGAGATTTAACTCAAGAAGTTAAAAATAGAACTACCCTTTGACCCAGCAATCCCACTACTGGGTATTTACCCAAAGAATACAAAAACACTAATTCAAAGGGATACATGCACCCCTATGTTTATAGCAACATTGTTTACAATAGGTAAGATATGGAAGCAGCTCAAGTATCCATTGATTGAAGAATGGATGAAGAAGGTGTAATTACCTTCAATATAAATAAAATTAAAAATATACTTGATAGAATACATAATAGGCCAGATGAAGCAGAGGAATGAATTAATGACCTGGAAGACAAAGTAATGGAATGTAAAAAAGCTGAGCAAAAGAGAGGAAGGAAAAGAAGTCATGCAGATTGAGAATAGTCTTAGGGAACTTACTGACTCCAACAAGTGTAATAATATTTGCATTATAGGAATCCCAGACGAAGAGAGAGAAAAGGGAGACAGGAAATTTATTTGAAGAAATAATAGCTGAAAACTTCCCTAATCCAGGAAGTACAGATATCCCCCCAAAAATTCAACTTCAGGAAGTCCACACCAAGACATATGGTAATTAAAATGGCAAAGATGTGAAGTATTTTTCTTTCTTTGGGAGTCCTTCATAATGTAATCTGTAAAAGAATATTACATTTAAATCATGGGAAAATGAAGTATTAGTTCAGTTTTTACACATATTGGATATTTTGCTTTTCATTTATTAAGGCTTAATGGATTCAGCAAATATATACATTTTAGCTTTGATTGAACTCTTAGAAGTGCATTTCCAAGTACAGTAAAAATTTTCCTCCAGTTCATTGCTCAGTTAATTGCTGAGGTAAACTCAGGAATTGTTTCATTTAATTAAACTTATGACTTTTATTTGCCCTTGAAAGGTAACTAAAGACAATGTTTTTGAAGAGATTTGTGTAAATACAGCTAAACAACTCATAATATATTGTAGAAACAGAAGGAAAGTTGAGTCCATTAGAAATAGTTAACCAGATAATTATTATACCTGTTCTGTCTTCAGCCTGGGTCTTGAGTGTTTTGGGTCCTGATACACTTCTTGCCCAAGTTTGTGTTGGTTTCAATGTCCAGTTCCGAGGAGAACATGTTTTTGCCAGGGAGGCAAGTTCTTATGTGTCATTCTTCCAAGATGAGTAAACACTTCTATCTGGAAAATAAAGCCTTCTCCACTAATAAATAAGGACAGACTTCTTGTCCATAATGAGCTTCAGAATCTGCCTAGGTAAGACCTTCATTCTGTGGTGACACATGTCACCGCCTGGTGGAAAGCAGAAGGAAGTGGAACAAAAACAAAGGAAAATTGGGGATTGCTGGAAAACATCATTATTTTAATTTTTAAAGACAGTGTTATTTTATTTCCAAAATGGCTAAGGCAAAATCATTAAACTTCAATTTTCCTGATCTACCAAATAGAGTTATACTCCATCATTTGAGAGTAGCAATTATGAATATTAACTCCAGAATTACACTGCCTTGTCAATTCTAGATTTAGCCCTTTTTAACTCTGTGATCTTAGGCAAGTTATTTACTTTCTGTGCCCCAGTTTCCTAATATGTAAACAAAGAAAATAAGTATCCCTGTGCAATAGTCTTTTTTGATTGATTAAATGTTATTACAGGTAGAATACTCAAAACATTATTATTCAATAAATATGAGTTATCATAGGACATTGCTGTGTCTTGAAATCCTGGGTCATCAAAGGTAAAAAAAAATAGTAACTATAATCTTATAAAGGTAGCACTGATTCATTGATTGATACATTCATATATACATAATGAGCAAGGATACCATACCAGATACAGGTATAGCTACTACATATCCAAAATGCATATAAAAACACACATGCAATCAAGTAACTCATAGACCAATTGCCAATGTAGAACATTACACTAATATGTATTTCAGCAGAACTTAACAATATACTTATTCGCCAAATGTGAAGTTGACCAAATAGAGGTACAATTACTCCAGGCTGAGAAAATTATGAACAATTTGACAACATAGTGAAGGAAGAGTTATACAGTCTATTTTAAAAAAAGACTTTATCTGTTTATTTAATTTAGCGAGAGCAAGAGATAGAGAGAGTGAGCAAGCATGTGCAGGCAAGGGAAGGGCAGAGGGGGAGAGAGAGAGAGAATCTCCAGCAGACTCCCATCTGAGTGTGGAGCCCAACATAGGACTTGATCTCATGACCCTGAGATCATGACATGAGCTGAAACCAAGAATCTGATGCTCAACTAACTGAACTACCCAGGTGCTCCTGCAGTCTCCTAAAGAAAAATAAAATGATCCAAATAGCACTTTGCCTTAAAGCACTGCTATTGTGTTAAATGTGTATATAATAATGACCCTCAAATTAAATGAAGACAAACTCGTAAGAAAATTTAACAATATTATAATGAATGTGGTATTTAAAAACCTAGGCATTAAGGTTTTGTTGTTGTTGTTGTTGTTTTTCTGGTAAGTAATCAACTTTAATGTAAAGAAAAGAAAGGACAGTACCTATAGGTATATGTACATCATCTGTTTTTACAGTGGTTCTTTCCAAATATTGCTGAAGATAAATAGTAAATTCTTCTTAGATTCCTCCTTCTCTCTCTTTTTATATATTTTTATAATTTTTTAAAAATTTTGAGTAGGTTCTATCCCGTTTGGGGCTTGAACTCATAATCCTGAGATTAAGACCTGAGCTGAGGTCAAGAGTTAGATGCTTAAATGACTGAGCCACGTAGATATGCCTTAGATTACTCTCTTGATAAATTATTTTATGTCAAGTTAACAAAGCTCAACTACCAACTCTAGTAATGTCTTGATTGCCATATTATATGTAAAGTATTGTCATAGATATTGTGGATGACATATATATAAGTATGTAATAATTTTTACCCACACATGAAATTTGAAATTAAAAAAAATAGTAATACATTTATTGGTTGAGCTGTTTTCATTTTCAACCCCTAATTTTAGATTTATTTATTTATTTGTTTATTTATTTTGTGAATTTAAGTGTAGTTGGCATATAATGTTATATTAGTTTCAGGCGTACAACATAGTGACTTGACAATTCTTCATGTTATGTAGTGCTTCTTACAGTATTTACCGTCTATCACTATACAAAATTATTACAATATTATTGACTATATTCCTGATGCTGTGCTTTTTATTCCTATGACTTTTTTAATTTAGTAACTGGAATTTTGTACCTAATATATTTATTTAGTTGTGATAATAAATACTGATCCTTTCCACCTTAAACAGAAATTTTTAGTCAACATAACCCAAAGGCGTAGTAACCTTCTCTGAGCTGTGGGAGTGAAATTACCGTTGTAAGGATCATACTTAAGCCAAGTACTTGTGAAATATTTTGAATACTGTATTATCTGAAGGCAATCTTTATCAGTTTGTGTGTATGTGTGTTCAGTACATAGAGTTATCCTTAAACAATAAGAAAATGACACCTCAGAGTTATCTGATTTTTTTTATGGCTAAATATAATGCCAATACCACAGGGTAAAGCAAATGGTGCAATACCAATACTTGTATTCTTTATAATGCTGCTAGAGATCAATATTTGTTTGGTATTCTGTAAAACACCTGCATTCCTTTCACAGGATATGCTGATGAATGTCTGTTTTTTCCACAGTGAAGAAGTGGGTGTTCAGTTATATTTTATAGGAAATTAATATGATTTCACTATCCTCAGGCAAACTGTAATTCTTAGTTTTGGATGGAGTATGCATATGATGGATTGCATATTTTGTGTGAGGTAAATATCAATCACATTGATATAGAAATTTTATTAAAAGACATTAAAAACTTTTAATACACATTTACTCTCTTCATTTTCATGCAGAATGTACTTAAAAGGTATTTGTCTTTCTAGATATATGTTTATAAGACAGGATTCACAGTTACATATAACAGAAACTGATTCTGACTAATTTAAGCATTAGGAGAATTGACAGATTGATTATTAGGTAGCTTATAAATTCACCAGCAAAATACGAGAAACACTTAGAAAATAAGGAAGGAAAAAGGGAATCTAGAGAATTAGGACTGCTGCATAAATCATACAACGGGAGTAATCTGTGAGGACCATTTTCCCACAAGTGGGCACAGATTGTTTCAGCTTATACCCCTACCCATTACCAGTGTCACCAACCATCAGTCCTCTTTGCTGGCACTGTTGCTATAGATGCCCCTGAAAATTGGTATGCCTACCATTGATGTTATGACTGAATTGAATTCTTGTCTCTGCTTATTTTAATCACTAGGCCAGATTCAAAGATCCCCATAAACATATCCAATTAGCAAAAATTTATACAGTTAGGAATTTCACATACTTGAGAGTGAGATTAAATTGCTTGACAAGAAAAAAACCAGAAACATCCACAACATTTAATACTATATTATGTCACAACCAATATACAACATTCTTCCCACCCCAGACTGCAATTCCAGTTAAAAACAACAACAACAACAACAAATTGTGTTCCTAATAAAATGCAATGATACCTTCTGAACTAATTTTCATAGAGCTAAGTAGAAATTAATTCCCTTTCCAAAGAAGATTAAAGAAAGAAGGAAGGAAGGAAAAAAAAAAAGGGGGGGGGGAACAAATCAAACAAACAATATGTAATTGTATACCTCTTGCTGCATTGAGGTACCAGTTCAGGATCTCTAGGTGATGTGTATTTCCCCTCTGGCTTTAGTCCTTGTATTATCACAGTATTCTGCAACCTACAGACAAAAATATTAAGAGGAGAGAAGTTATTTAAAGTGTTTGAACTTTGATTTTTCAGCAATTGTAGGCACCTAGTGGTTGGATTTGTATAGAAGTAGAGTGAAGTTTCATTGATATTTTCCTCTGGATGTGGCAGTAATAGAGAATCCCAGGGAATTATCCAGATTCCATTCTTTTCCCTCCCTTGCTCTGTTCTGTAGAAACAAACTTATTTCCCTTAGATGGTCAAGATCAATCATTTCAATCAACACTATAATTTCCATTTATTTCTAAATTATAGACTCAGAGGTAGAAGGAAACCAAATTCTTAGGAGATAATCTCAATTTTCATTTAAAAGGACTCATTGTCCTTTAATGTGCAGTATCCTGATGGACGCATTTTTCCTTTGCATATTACATCTTCCAAAACTGAAGAACCCATAGTTGTAGGGAAAGGAAGAAAAGTCTTTTTGAGATCAGTAGGTGTCATAGTAAGAGGTGGCATTCTAATTTCCATCCTTTGATGTTAGAATGCATACATTCTAGCTACTTAAGAAAGCTTACCACATATTGGTATCTGGTTTAGATGCTATACCACTTCTAAAGGGACAGAATCTCAAACTTGGAATGAATTTTATACTTCTGAAACTAGAGTAGTGTCTTTAATAAGCTATTCCATACTTCAGTAAGGTTAACATCTGCATATTCTGTACATAATTGAAAGAATATCTGAATTAGAAATGGATTGTGTGAGGTGCTATGATGGTGAATGGTATATTTTATTGTTGACAGAAAGAAATGAGGATGGTGGCTCCTCTTTCAGATGGCTCCAATTTTTTCCTATGTGGATAACATTTTGCCATGGAGAAGTATTATGTATTCCTTCTCTCTACTTATATCAGGATGTCCTTAGTGATTTGATTAGCCAGCAGAATCAGCTGGGGTGAGAGTTTAAGCTGCTGAGGGTTGGTCATACTAAGCCATACAACTTCTGCTTAGGTTCCTTGGAGTGCTTTTTGAACACGGAAACAACTGACTTATGACATCAGCCACATTTTAAGAAGACCAAATACTCAGAAACTTTTATACCATGATAAACCCAAGGCATATAGAATCTAAGGAATAAATGCCATCTGGAGAGAAAGTGGTGAGGGGCAGAAACACACTAAGAAACACTGAGGAACCAGACTTGTGAATGAAAGAGCCACCTTGGAAGTGGATATCCAACATAAGCTCCCCTCAGCTGATGCTGAAATGAGCAGCCTAGTTTTTGAAGTATTTTGTTATGTAGGAACAGAGAACTGGAATATTGGTAGTTAAGGAAATTCGATCCAAATTTAGCATCTCTTCCCATGAGGATGTATTTTTAGCCCTTCACTGAAGGAAAATGTTCAGCATTATTCATTTGCCACCCAATGGCTTGTCCCTCCTGGTTTATAGCGCCATATCAGGTGATTGGCTTGCTACTTGCCACTGAGCACTGAGAAGCAGTGGTGACTAAATTGGCATGGCATAGAGAATCCATGTTTTTGATTCCATGCAGTCTCCATTGTTGCCATTTTACCTTATTAATAGGTACACCAAACAAACTGGGAGTTAAGGGTGACTAATGTCACCTTTACTTCTGATAGTGGGATCTATGTCATAGTGAATCCATACGGGATTCACATGGGACAAAAATATTTTTACCGATCAAGCCTGATTTTAATAGTTATCCCTCAAAACATTGTGCAAGGCTCCTTCTCACCAGTTTTCCAATCTTTTATCTTCCAAGTCCCTGTTCAAAATCATTAGTGACTTCCAATGCATTAATATAGATCCTTATCTCAACTTCTCTTTATTTCCAGAAAAACTAAGAATAATAACTCTGCTCAGATTTATGTCCTTTTCATTTATAGATCTTGAATTAAATTAAACCATAGCAACAAATTTCTTCTAAATGGTTTCAGAATGTCATGAAGAGTTATCTGTGAACCAGATTCTAGTCTTTTTTTTTCTTTTTCTAGTTAACTATCATAGGCAGTTGCCCTGGAAATCATATGTGGAAGACTAAGGATGCAACTTAAATTCATCACTAGACCAAGATCTGTTCCAAGAGAAGAACAGTTATTTTATAAAGAGGGAATATATTGACTCCAGCCTAGGGGACTCCATTATAATTCTTTTAGCAAGGATTCTGCAGCTTCTTACAGTATTCAATATCCATCACAGGCATTTTGATGTTCAGAACATTTTTATATTTGATAAGTACTGAGTAGCAATGCTGCTTACAGTTTGGAGGAAACCAGCTAGAAAACCTTGCACTAAAAGCCACCCAAAGCTACCAATCTCTTAAGCCATTTAGGGGATAAATGAGAACATGAGAATAGTTAGCATTCAAAAATGCAAGAAAAGTCATCATTTTACAACATTTTTAGTAGTAGAGGGTGTAAGGTGCAGTATAGTTCTTCACTTTGGAGGGGATATCTAATATTTCTTTGGCAAATAAACAGCCAGAAAATGTGTTAAGGTGGCAGGTTATAGGTGTTGTCTCAAACCTCTAGCATGCATATATCTTGTCAAAGCATTTAGGAAAAACTCTAAAGATTCATATAATATAATTTAACCTAAATAGTCATTTATAGTAATGTGCTGCATATTTTGATATGGAAAATATACCTTGGATTTGTAATGGTTTAAAGTAAACTTTAGGGTAAGGTAGGAA